>NW_026930284.1:0-40901 GCF_032062105.1 Saccostrea cuccullata
ATCTTTGAAAATGAATTGAGAGTGTTAAAAACTAACACATATCAAAACAAAAAAACAAAAAACAAACAAACAAAAAGACAAATACTGTATTGCATGTTGATTTTTGTAGACAAAGACAGTAGCAATGGACGTAGGAAGTCTAAACCAGTGAGAAAAGAAACCCAATCTGATTTATTATTTTGATTCACATAAGATTTCGGTAATTCAATAAAAGATTACATGTAATTGATCTATAGAATGAAATATTGAGATCTTTTATGATTGGGGGTTATGTCTCTCTGTTGATTCGAACAACAAAAACATGCTCTACGTATAAACAGTTTTTAAATTGACGCATGCTATTGAAAAAAATTGATGAAACAAAGGTAAGTTCATTTTCGTTTGAAGGCAACATTTTGCAAGTTTTATTGTCAATAAAATGACTTTATCCTATTATATAAACAGATAATGGATTTTGCACTTGATGCAAGTAAATGAGAAATGCAAGTTTTGATCACCTCTTTCTTAGTAAGAAAAAGTAACTGGCGTAAAATCATTTGCTGAAATGGTGCATCTTATTTTGAAAACTATTCTATCCTCAAAAGTTGAATTTCAAGGTTCGTTTAGCTCCAAGGAGAGTTGAAATATTAAAGTGGGTTTGTTTAGTTATTGATTAATGGGATTCAATGGGCTTGATATTTGTGAATAATTAAGATCATTTGAAATTGACCAGCACTGGGGATATCTGGGACAATATGTCTTGATCCCTGAACTGAATTGATATAAAACAACAAACAAAATATAAAAGCCTGATCTAAGTCTGCAAAGACAATGAAATTGACAAAATGGCAAAAATTTATAAATTCAAACTCCATTGAAGTTTTTCAAAAATGGAAAAGGGTTTGTAATTAAAAGTTTTGGTACTATATAATTATCAATTTTCCAGATTTTAAGTCTGATTGAAGAAAAACAGCTCGCTCACCGCGGCAGAGATATTGACTTATATGTAATATATAAATGCTATATATATCAAGTAGGTAAGTAAGTATATTTCCCTTTCTGATAATCAATCTGGAACAAGGCACCGATCCTTTACCGTCTGAAATTTAAACAGCTACTAATATAGCCGTGATCGTATAGTGGTTAGTACTTCGCGTTGTGGCCGCGACAACCCAGGTTCGAATCCTGGTCACGGCAGTGGCTGTGCAGTCGCTGTTACGGCATAGTGGCTATTCTTTTTTTTCAATCAAGGAAGTATTTTCCAAAATTTTACATGGAGAAAGTATTAATATTAATATACTCTTAAAGAAGGGTGTAAATACTGAGTTTATTTTATTCATTATCAACATATGGCACTGGTCACATTCAAAAATGAAAATGTAGAAAAAATAAGTAAATAAAAACATGCAAATTATACATCCATCACGGTCTAACATATTACATATATTTAGAATAATATATTAAATTGCATCAGATTAACTCATAGGATAAAAGTCGTCGGTATGGAATATTATAATAATATGATATATACATGATCTATGAAAACAGACCATAAACCTATCGTCTTGATCTTAAAATCCAAAGTGTACGAGATACCAAAGTTCATTTGTTGTTTTTTCCCCTTTTTTCAAATTGAACCATTCTTAGCATTTAGATAGGACAAAATAAATTAATTAAAAAGTCTTTGTTAAGTTGTTAAGTAAATGAACATATATAGTAAGGGTTAAACAAACTCACTTCCAGTCATTTGTGATTTTTATCAAAGTGAACGATAAGAGGTTACCTATGTGTACAGAGTTCTACCTTGTATAGATTATGTACAAATATGGTTCCCTTGATGATTTCGATTTCCATATTGTGTTTCTCTGGATCTTTCGCAAATACAGAACATGAGAAATATCTGGAGGCACGTCTTTGTAAGTGAACCACTTACGTATTAAACTCTTATGAATGCATTTGAAGAAATGGACTGACAAGAATGCGATACCAATAATAGAATATTGCTAAAATGTTCGATTATAATTGAATATATTTTGCATTAATATAACTGTTTAAAATTGCAGCTCAAACAGAAGCAGATTTAAGAGAACTACGAGATGATGTAAACCTTCTCAAACTTCAAAACACGGCTTTGCTAGAAGCCATTGGAGCACAGAATAAAGAAAGTGAATATACTATATCTTAAAAATCGCTCCATAATACATATTTATGTGCAATAAGCTCTAACAAAAACGTGTTATGAATGAATGTTGAATTCAGATTAATAATTATACCAATTCAATTTTACTCAAAAATATAATCAAAAACGTGTACATTAACATATATCCAATCACTTTATGAAATCTTTTTGTATCTATTACATGTAAGAAACTAAAGTTCACTCAAAATACATGGCTAATCTGACGACGCCTTTTTTGTTTTGTATGGATTCTCTACGTTTCTATCTTAGAACGCCTTCTGCTGGGACCGACCTCAGTTCATCATCAGTACGTCACATTCTACGCCAGACTAGGGAAGCCGTACACAACACTGAATGATCGAGAAACAATCGTCTTTGAAAGCGTCGTCACAAACGCCGGACAAGGATACGACGGAAACACGGGGATATTTGTCTGTCCTGTCAGCGGTTTCTATCAGTTTGCTTCTACAATCGTGTCAGACGGTGGAACTGATAAAAATTTGGACGCGGAATTGATGCACAATGGGCAACAGATAGCGCACCTGCACGCAACATTGTATGGAAATGACGAAGGAACCCAGATAGCCAACATTCACTGTGCTCAGGGGGAACGAGTTTGGATCCGCCACCTTCAAGGTGCTGCAGATTCTAGAAGAATGCCAGCTGGATTTAGTTCCTTTTCAGGCGCCCTGCTTCACGCAGATTCATCTTGAAATAACAGTGTATGAGTAGTGTGCCATAGTTGTGGAGAAGAAATAAAAGAATATTTCATTATCAAAAAATAATATTGATCTTTTCTTAGTTTGGATTGCAATAAGATTATAAAAAATATTTCACTGGTATTATTTAGAGGACTTTAGAGTTCAATAAATATCATATTTGTCACAACAATGACACACAAAGAAGCACATAATACACAAACAGTTAAGGCAAGATGCGAACCATCTTTCCTACCATTTTCGATAAATCGAAAGTGTTCCAGCATATAAGGCTTCTTACAGTATCTTAATAGTCTTTGTAAAAGTTTAATTATTATAAGAACTTTAAGAAAACCAATTTTTTGGAAGTCAATAACATCAAAAAGTGCAACTATTCTGCACTTCATCATATACAATTATTTCTCTCGATGGATTAAACCCAAGGGTTTTTGAAATCCTGAATAACCCCTTCTTCCATAAATGATCAACCAGCAGGCAATGAAATCACTCATGAAATGGATACCCATCAACAAGAGAAAAAGAATAGCAAAATAGAATCCATATAAGATACGGAAGAGTGCCAGTGATCAAAGCTAATGCCCCATACAATGAAAAGGAAGATGATGAGCAGGACCAATTCTATATGGAGCTACAGAGACGACGTTGATGGAGATGTAACAAGGACGACATCATCATTGTCATGGAAGACCTCAATGCCAAAGTAGGAAAGTGACAATAACAGATTTGAAAGAACTATGGGTATAGACTGGGGACACAAATACGAGAACGGAGAAGAAATTTTGAATTTTGCCAGACCAACGCACTTGTACTCAAAGGAACGTTGTTCCCGCATAACAACATATACAAAACAACGTGATGAAGACCGGAATCAGACTACACCTCAGCACACATAAGAATAAGAAATAAATGAACAAAGACTTAATAAATAGCGTCTGAAAAATAAATGGATAAAAGCAAAGTTAAATGACTGTGAGAGAAAGATATTAGAAGACGACCACATGGGAAAGACTGAAGATATTGACAAATGACAAGAACATCATAAAATGGCATATGTGAATTCAGCAGAGGAAGTACTTGGCTTCAAGAAAATTTAAGCAAAAGCAAGCCTTGGGTCAGCGAAAAGACCTGAAAGATTGATAGATGAAATAAAAGACATCAAGACAAAAAAGCACAAAATCAGAGTCAAGGGTAGATTTAAGGAAAATTACAGGGAGAAAGACAAAGCAGTCAAGAAAAGTGCGAGAGAGGACAAGAGAAGATGAATGGAAGAGAATGCTTCAAGCGAGCTCAGAAAGCAGTCGAAAAGGGTGCAGAAGTAACTGCAGAGCATAGTAAAACAGATGACAAGAAATAGTAATAGACAAACAGCAGCGGTGAAGAGCAAAGATTGAGAACTGATGAAAAATAAAGAAGCGAGGATAGCCAGATGGAGGGAATATTTTGAGGAAATGCTCAATAGAGACACTCCAGAGTCACTACCACAAGATGAACAAGAAGAAGACGAGCCAGAAATCTCAGGAGAGCCATCCAAAACACAGGAAACGAGGGCTGCACTGAAGGCGCTTTGGGAAGAGAAAACTCGTTGAGTAGATGAAATAACAGCAGGGATGCTAAAGGCAGATCTGAACAATACCAGCCAGGAACTGAAGCAAACCTTTGTCCAAAGAATGGAGCAAAGGACTGATCTGCAAATTTCCAAGAAAGACAACTTACAGGACTGCAACGACTGGAGGAGTGGCATTGCTGCAACTAGTCAGCAAAGCATTAACCAAATTCCTCCCTAACAGAATACAGACTGGAGTTGACCACAATCTTATCCTCAGGAACATCATGGAGCAATTAAACGAGTTGAATGCTAACGTGTACATCCATTTTGTGAACTTTAAGAAAGCTTTTGACTCAATGCACAGAGGCAGTCTTTTGGTCACCATTAAGAAAAATGGAATACCCAGAAAACTGATCTAAATTGTCAAAGCCCTGTATGACGATTTTCAGTGTTTTGTGTTTGATGACAACGAGACCACAGATCATTTTCCTGTGATGACTGGTGTCAAACAAAGATGGTGTGATGTTTGTCACGTTTCATGTTCCTCCTAGTTATATACTGGGTTATGCAACAGACTGTAAGAGAAAAGAGAACAGGATTCATATGTGACTTCACCATTATGCTTGAAGACCGTGACTTTGAAAACGACAAAGCTCTAATGCCATCTGCAATGGCCTATCTTCCGTCCAAGACAATTCTGGAGATGTAAGAAAAATAAAGCATCAGTGGCGAGGTGAGGAGGGGCAAGTGGAATTGAATCGACCAAGTGCTTAAAAAGGATCCAACAAATGACTGTGTTGGGCTTTCCGATGGACACATGAGGGGAGAAGGAAGCGAGGCCATTCTAGTGGTGAGTGGTAGAGGTAGAGCGAAATAATGCAAGCTGGAACTCTTGGAACACGGAATGCTGTGCAGCAGATCAGACAGGCCCCCGTGGAAGGAAGATGCTCAAGCCTTGTGTGCCTCCTGGCACGGAGAGAATTAAGATTAAGGTTAGGTCTCCTAAAGATAGCACTCGGAAATCTCTGTATCTTTCAAATGTGATTAGTTATCAACAAAATTACTTTCTTTAAATGATTCCATATACAAGTACCAACTGTAGTTGATATTGAAAAAATACTGGAGTTCCACATTTACAACTTTTATGTAGTCTTAAGAGACCTGGCATCGGGGGAATAAAACTGAGATGAGCTCAAATTTAATATCTGCCTTACTTTAACAAAAAATATATAGTGAAAAGTGAGACTAAATAGATTAAGAATGAGCTCGTTTCAGTTTTATGGCCCCGGAGCCAGGTCTTCCAACAAACTGTTGTCCAATTGACACTGATCAATTAACATACTAGTACGTATATGTTCCAAAATATCGTATTGGAAAATAGTAAAGACTCGACTACCTGTCAATTCTGACTATTGTTTGATAGTGTTATTTCGAATCTTTACTTCAAAACCAGAAAAGCAATGGTAACAATAGAGAGGTTTAGTTACACGTTTTGCGACGAACTTGTACGGGTGACGTCATCAATTGTTGTGTTCTTGACGTCATGACGTTAAATCCAACGTGTAGCTACAAGTTAAGAACGTGTAATACACTCTCTACACGTACGACGTAAACGGGTAAAGTTATGGATTAAATTCTTTACTTTTTGATGCAGTTGATTGATTTTTGTGTATTAAAACAAGAACACTAGTCTATCTAAAATCTTTAATGAATGATGACTCGATGATTCCATCAAAGTATTAGTATTTTTATCAATGAAAAGTTAAACTCAAACTGATACCAAACAGTATGTTTATTTTGTACGCAGGATTCATTTGAAGAAGATCTCGCCCGCCAATACACCAAATAAGAATTCATGATTTCTTGGTGATTTTTCCCTTTCTGTTATTAGCTCACCTGAGCCGAAGGCTCAAGTGAGCTTTTCTGATCACATTTTGTCCGTCGTCCGTCCGTCTGTCTAGCTGTCCGTCTGTCTGTCCGTCTGTAAACTTTTCACATTTTCGACTTCTTCTCAAGAACCACTGGGCCAATTTTGACCAAACTTGGTACAAAGCATCCTTGGGTAAAGGGAAATTTAAATTGTTAAAATGAAGGGACATATCCCCTCGCAAGGGGAGATAATCAAGAAAAGACAAAAATAGGGTGGGGTCATTAAAAAATCTTCTTCTCAAGAACCACTGGGCCAGTAAAGCTGAAACTTATGTGAAAGCATCCTGGGGTAATGTAGATTCTAAATTGTTCAAATCATGACCCCCGGAGGAAGGGCGGGGCCACAATGGGGAATCAAAGTTTTATATAGAAATATATAGGAAAAATCTTTGAAAATCTTCTTCTCAAGAACCACTGGGCCAGAAAAGCTGAAACTTATACGGAAGCATCCTGGTATAGTGTAAATTCTAAATTGTTCAAATCATGATCCCCGGGAGAAGGGCGGGGCCACAATGGGGAATCAAAGTTTTACATGGAAATATATAGGAAAAATCTTTGAAAATCTTCTTCTGAAGAACCACTGGGCCAGAAAAGCTGAAACTTATGTGGAAGCATCCTGGTATAATGTAGATTCTAAATTGTTCAAATAATGATCCCCGGGGGATGAGTGGGGCCACAATGGGGAATCAAAGTTTTATATAGAAATATATAGGAAAAATCTTTGAAAATCTTCTTCTCAAGAACCACTGGGCCAGAAAAAGTGAAGCCTATGTGGAAGCATTCTGGGGTAGTGTAAATTCTAAGTTGTAGGAATCATGACCACCGGGGGAAGGGCGGGGCCATTATAGGGAATCAAAGTTTAACATAGAAATATATAGGAAAAATCTTTGAAAATCTTCTTTCAGGAACCTAAAAAAGCTGAAACATATGTGCCCATGGAAGGATCATGGGGTAGTGTAGATTTCAAAATGTCTAAATTATGATCAGTGGGGTAGGGTGGGGATGCATTATGTATAACAAGGGTGAAATCTGGTAAAGAACAGAATGGTCAAAGCTTCTCAAGTGAGCGATGTGGCCCATGGGCCTCTTGTTTTATATTAAAACCTATTTTAACACCTCTATATTCTTTATTTTTTTTTTTATAATAAAATATTTTAGAACTATTATATAACATCCACAGGCCCTAGTGACATAACAAAAATGTAACCCCTCGCGTAATAAGTTATAGGTAGTACGCCTATGTGTAACGTCAAGTGCTTGTTGAGATTGTATTTCATTAACTATTTTTTTTCTTTTGTACTATCACTTGTAAAGATCTAGAGCAGACGTGTATTTAAAAAAAAGGGGGGGGGGAGTCTGATTTTGGATTTAACGATGTATTGGTGTATTAAATTTTATTCCATGCCTCCTTTCAAGACGTTATAATGTTTGAGCCTTCACATTTTATAGTTTTCAAAATGTTTTCTTTTGGAACCCCCCCCCCCCCCCCCATCCTCCACAAAGTGCAAAATGTGGTCATTTTTTATCGTCAATTAAATAATTTTTATGATTGCTTCCATCTTTAAAATGCAGAATTAAAAGCTTAATATCCTGTAGAGATACTATGTGACAAAATATTTAGAGCGCTTCACTGCATTGAGATGGCAATACATATAATCATTTTTCATAGTTTATGATATCTATGACTAGAGTAAGTATAAATTCCATTTCATCACATTGATTTGTCTAAATTAAAAATAGTAAATACAATGCCGTTCAAATAATTTACTGTTCAACTACGTAATTTGCATACGTACACGTGTACGTATAACTAAATCATGTTATTGACGTTGACGTCAAATAGAACGTGTACGTCAATGTTACGCGTACACGTTGTTACGTCACCTGTAACTAAACCTCTCTAATACCATGGATTTTGTAGTTAACCTCTGTAGGTCTTCATGGTGACCAAACACAAACAGTACAGAGACAATCCCTTTAATGGGAAGGAAAATAAAAATAATTTTCCAGACCACTGAGTTGCAGATCTATAGCTAATGTAAGACCTTATATGTAGAAATTTAAACTATGTAGTACAACTTGTACAGGCTTGACTTACAACTATTTTGGATGCTTTTAAATAAAATAGAAATAATTCCAACTCTATCAAGTAATTTTTAATCTTTGGGTAATTCTTTGAAAGACAAGTTCCGTTTTCTTCAGGTATGGCTCTTTTTTTAAGCCTTTTTTTCTTTCATTTTAGTGTATCCCTTACAATGATATGGAGTTTATTGTTAAGTCACTCTTTGGTGTCTGTGCTATACATATATACATCATTTAATTTATATGACTGCCGTCATGAGAAAAGGGCCCTTATCTTTTGACGTCACAATGCTCAGAAAACGACGTCAAAGTCGCGGTATTGTAAACACGGAAGTAATTTTTGTTGACTGCATTTTGTAAACAAGAAATAAAATTGAATTTCAAATTGTAACAAAAATTTTAACTTGATGCGGACATTTTTTAATAGGTATATGAAATTATTACAATTTAGTTCGTAAATTTATTCATAATTTTGTTTAAGTATTTAACTTGATGTTGATATCGCACATGCCTTCTTTCTTTTCTTTTTTTTATTAAAGAAACATATTTATATATAAAATACATCATAAACAGATTTTTAGAAGTAAAATTTTATTTCTCTAAGGTGGTGCGTTAGCAATTTTGTCTGGTGTAAAATTGTTTAAAATTTACAGTCAATACATGAATTTTCTAGCTATTCAGCAATTGCATGTATTTCCTAAAACAGTAAATACATGTATTTACTGAATGGTTTAGGAAATGCTAAGTACATGAAATTCCTGATTTCATATATTTACTGTAAAATATATAACAGAAATTTCTTTTCATTTCTTTAATCAATGTGCGAATTGTATACCCCATGACAAAACTCAGTATGTAACACATACACCGTGCTCAAGGGGGTAGTTGAATGTCAGTCACAGGGACCTGTGGATTCCAGAAGAATGTCTGTTGGTTATATTTTTTTCAGAATTGTTCCTTTGTGTAGATTTCACCCAATAATTCATCTAACGTTTTTTACACAATGTTTTAATATATGTATAGCTTATATTAAAAAAAACTTTCGACTGCCATACAAATGAACAAATAAGATTTACATTCTTTATAAAGTTTATTCGAAAATATTTACATTTCCAATGTTTTTGTCCAAGATAAAATTACAAATAGAAAACGCATTTTATTTCTACATAAATGCATTGGTTTATCGATAAAAAAAATCACGTGCTGGGCGGGACAAATAGAGACAGCTAGAAGCGGGGCTTATAGCACGTACTTTTTGGCATCAAGACCATGTAAATATAAGGAATAACTGTCAGATTTTTTTTTTATTTCATGACAGTGATCAATCAATTGGCTTGCGTGATAATTTATGCATGAATTATCATGCAAGCCACTTGATTGATCACATAAAGAAATTAAAAAAATCAGACAGTTATTCCTCAATACTTAAGCATAAAAATTCCAACTAAAAAATAAACATAACAATAAAAGCAAGCTGCCCTCAGAACATAAACGATACAACCTTCACGTAAAAACAAAACTGGAATATAAAAAGATTTGAAGCAAGCTTTATATGAATGTTTTAAGGGACTCCGACCCTCAGCCAGGAAGGACAACTCTTTAATTTATAATTTAATTCAAAAAGTCTTTAAATGAAGCTTGAAAATTAAATATTTTCATGAAACAATTTTCATTATATGCCTCTCAATGTGCTTCAAGGTTCTTTGCAAAACTCCATAAATCACTTCTAATTTCATATCATTTTAATAAACATTGATATCTAAAAATGCTTTTACAGGATAAAAATTTCTACTTTTATTTAGACCTTTCTGAGAAGTTCAAAGAACCTTGAAGCACATTGAGAGGCATAAAATGAAAATTGTTGCATGAAAAGATTTAATGTTCAAGCTTCATTTAAAGACTTTTTGAATTGAATTATAAATTAAAGAGTTGTCCTTCCTGGCTGAGGGTCGGAGTCCCTTAATACTAAATGGAACAAATTTTGAACAATCAGAGATCAAATTCTTTTTTCCACTTATTGAGAGCATCGAGTGTAACTCCACTTCCACCACATACAACAATCAAGGCAGATTTAATCTGACCCAGTTTTCCCTGAGTTTGAAGGTCGTTCAGAATGCCACTGTATACAGATGCTAGACTTGCACCACAAGCAGGCTGTATTAACTGTCGATGATCATCTGTAATATTTTAACATAATAAGAAGACAGTAGTCATGTGAATGTGGAAGTAAATATATAGCATATTTAATTGATTGATATATTGTTTAACGTCCCTGTCGAGAATATTTCACTCATATGGCGACGCCACCACTCGCCGGTGGGGAGCTGCAGATTTTGTCCTATACTCGGCACTTAAGGTCATTTAGCAGGGAGGGATCTTTTTCCTACCTGCAACTACTGCGACACGGGATTTCGGTTTATACGGTCTCATCCGAAGGACGGGTCTCCACGTCCCACAGTGTGATTCGAATCCGCGACGTAAGGATTGACTCCGTACTTCGCGACTCTAGAGCAGACGCTCTAACCAATGCGCCACGCGGGCGACTATATGGCATAAAGAATATTGTATCTATTATTGTTGTACACCTCTTATGTTTTCAAAAATCCCTTCTCTGTCCTAGAAGAAATGTATGAGCATAAGAACCTTACAAAACAAAGTATTTTACCTGCAAACCTCAGACATGCATCAATAGCCTGTTTGTCTGTACAGAGCTGGGATATCACTGAGTACTTTTTACACAGATCAAATATTCGAGTACAAGGCGTGAGAGCACCAAGGCATTTGGCAACACTGTAAAATTGTAAAGCATTATTAAAAAATTCAGCTTCACAATATTGCATTATCCCCTGTCTATGAAGAAAGTAATTACATCTTAAATGAATCAGAAAGAATGAAACCTTGTGATAGCAGGAATGGTGGTGATCTTGTTCTCTCTCAAGGACACATTCAGACAATCTGCTCCTACAGTCTCCATAGAAACCACTGGGATGTGACCCCAGCCTACCTTCTCCATACCCTGTATGACTCCACAGAGTAACCCCCCACCTCCGACTGAGGCCACCACTACATCAGGAGGGGAAGGCAGCTGCTCTTTAGCCTCTACAACCAGTGACTCATTTCCCTCCCTATGATATAATAATCAAGTTGTTAAACCTGTTATCTTATAGCTGGAACAAATATTCAGTTGGTATGGTATGATATATATTTGAAACTTATACCCTCAACTCCAACAGTTTTACACAAACAGAATTTTGGTGTTTGGACAATTTTCCACTTTTTTCCCTTTTTTGAATTATACTATGTTTATGTTTTAAGATATCCAACCCATATAAGGACATGATTTTCTAACCTTTTATAGTCATCCTGTATTAAATACTCTGAAATAAAATAATTCACGGCATTTTAGAGTACAAAAGGATTTACCAGGAGAAATGATTTAAAATATAATTACATGAGCAGTAATTAATTAATGAAGAATGCATTGAGGTCTATGGAAACGAGTAAATTTTCTTAAATAAAAATTTAAATACTAAGAATGCTAATAAATGCTTTGGTACAGATGTAGAAAGATGTATATTATTAGTAAGAATAAAAAAATATCAAAAACTAATTTTTTACCAGGTAGACCTTTTTAGTTTTTAGAATTGCTTTTTATTGTTTAAAAGCAAATTGGCATAACTTTTCAAGGACAGGTCAAGGTCTAAAAATAGGACACATTCCACTCTTACATAATGATGCTAAACTTACAGATTATGTCTAAATATACTTGTACTGAGTATTCAGCCAACATATATCAGATTCATTGAATCTGAAGCTATTATGGGTCGGATACCTCAAGTCTAAAAATTATCCAATGAATGATGCTCCACATCAAATTTATTCATTTAAAAATGCAAATCATGATAGTTTCTATACGTTAACATGTACAGAAAACAGCAGTGTCTGATGAGAATGTAGCTCTATTGGTTTTCTTCGAAATGGAAATTTTTTAAAAATTCTTTCTTTTCTCTTTCTATTTACAGAATTATACATCCTTATATTTACAACTTTTTTTTTTTAAATTTCTTTGAAATCAAAAAAAAAGTAGTAGCATTTTGAAAGATTTTCATGTACGAGGGCTGTTCAATGAATAATGTCCTCGGTGCTCAGAAAGAAGCAAAAGACGCTTTTCAATGATTTAGTCTTTAAAAGTTAACTTAATATTCTCTTTCAATTAAAACCCATGTCGATAAAATTATTTATCCAACTTCTGATTGTTTTTAGAACTCATTTTTGGGTATGACCCTTGGTATACTGGAAAATAGCAGAATCTTATGATTTCCTGGACTAGTTTCTTCGTTCTGAAAGGTGTTTTTTTTCAAGTTTGGAAAATGAAACATGTCAAAAGGCGAAAGATCTGACAAATGTTGTTAGTGTGAAAAAATTCACTTTCTGTTTATCCCCAAAACTCCTTTACTCTTCAGATATGTAAAGTTAGCTACTAGTAACTGGCTACTAGTAGCCGGCTACGGCAAGTGGTAAAGTTAGCTACTAGTAGCTGGCTACGAGAAGTAAGTAAATTTAGCTACTAGTAACTGGCTACTAGTAGCTGGCTACGAGAAGTATGTAAAGTTGGCTTCTAGTAACTGGCTACTAGTAGCTGGCTACGACAAGTATGTAAAGTTGGCTACTAGTAACTGGCTACTAGTAAATGACTTGAACCTTATAAAAATAACCGTCTAGTATTTTTTGTGTAAAATTATGCAAACTTGGGATACAAATGTTGATATTCTTGAAGTAGCTGGAATTTTACATTGCTGATATCCACTGATAGTGTTGAAAAAAAACAATCTCTAAGAATTTCAACATAATCTGGCACTGAAGTTACCAAGATATCGGTAGTAATAAACTCAGCTACTAGTACCTTTTGTCTAGAATTATGCAATTTGGGAGACAAACGTTGATATTTTTAAAGTAGCTGGTTTGTTACCTCGCTGATATCAACTGATATTGCTGGTAAAAATAATCTCTAAGATATTCCACATGATCTGGAAGTAAAGTTACCAAGATATCATTAGTAATAAACTCAGCTACTGGTACCTTTTGTTTCAAATCATGCTATTTTTTGGAGACAAATGTTGATGTTTTTGAAGTAGCTGGTTTGTTACCTCGCTGATATCAACTGATATTGTTGATAAAAATAATCTCTAGGATATTCCACTTGATCTAGCAGTAAAGTTACCAAGATATCATTAGTAATGAACTCAGCTACTGGTACCTTTTGTGTAAATTTATGCTACTTTGGGAGACAAATGTTGATATTTTTGAAGTAGCTGGTTTTTTTACCTCGCTGATATCAAATGATGTTGCTGATAAAAATAATCTCTAAAACGATCCACATGATCTGGCAGTAAAGTTACCAAGATATGGTTAGTAATGAACTCAGCTACTGTTACCTTTTGTTTCAAATTATGCTATTTTTGGAGACAAATGTTGATATATTTAAAGTAGCTGGTTTGTTATCTCGCTGATATCAACTGATATTGCTGATAAATATAATCTCTAAGATATTCCACATGATCTGGCAGTAAAGTTACCAAGATATCGTTAGTAATGAACTAAGCTACTGGTACCTTTTGTGTAAAATTATGCTATTTTTGGAGACAAATGTTGATAATTTGAAGTAGCTGGTTTGTTATCTCGCTGATATCAACTGACATTGCTGATAAAAATAATTTCTAAGATATTCCACATGATCTGGCAGTAAAGTTACCAAGATATCGTTAGTAATGAACTCAGCTACTGGTACTTTTTGTTTCAAATTATGCTATTTTTGGAGACAAATGTTGATATATTTGAAGTTTAAGTTGAATTTATTTTAATGTAGTGGATTCCTGATTCTGGTTCCTTCCTCTCACTAACCTTTTGATTTTCGTGCAAAAAAATTGCTCTCTAGACTCTTCCAGAAATTAAACTGCCTCCCCGAATACGATTTTTAACAACAAGACCACTAATATTTAAGATAATTGCACATAAAACTGTCTGTTTGCTCTTGCAATTCTTTGCTCTTCTCAAACCTTTGCTGTTTTTGTCAAGTACATCTTATTGTAAATTTTTTTCGAGGGTTTTAAGCAATAGATTCAAGTTTCATTATCTCTTTGAATTTCAAACAAAATTGGATAACTACACATTTTCATTTTTAAAATAATTGTTTAGATATTCTTATACGCTGTCATTTTCACTCATTTTTCAGAACATAGGGTGACCTTTGAGTACTAAGCTTTTTTTACTGCAAAACATTTCTTTAAAACAGTGTGAACTACTCCCGAAATGATGTCTATCAAATTTGTTATGTGTCTTAAAGTCAATCATACATCATCAGTGATTATTTGTCGAAAATTGGCAAACAGTATATGAGTTGTTATAAATTCTGTTGCCAAAGAAGGTACCCATTTTTCATGCCCATTTTATAATTTTTCATCATTTAAATCCACCTGCTCATTTGTCTATAAAACAGACATTGGTAGCCGTAAATGTTACATATTTCAGTAACTATTTCGTTGGGATTCTTAACAAGTTAACAGCAGCTTTAATGAAGCGTTTAATTTCACTCTAGTTTACTGATTCTTTACCATTTATTTTACATGAAGTGTCTCGAATAGCCCTTGTTTTCCAGCTTCTCACAGTGAAACTATGTGATGAAAAGTGGTCACATTAATTGTGATAAATTATTTAAAGATTCAATAATGCGAAAAAGTCAAGTTTAATGTCATATGATATCTGTATTGTATGTCATACAGTTCAGGACATTATTTACTGAACAGCCCTCGTATATTTTTGTGACAAATTCAAAGCTATAAAAAGAGTTATGAGCCTTGATTTAGTCTATTTATGTATCCTTTCTTCATTAATGTTAAATTCTGTGAATTCACTAATTTTCGTGGGGGTTAATTTTCGCTGTTTTCATGAAATAAAGAGACCCACGGATTTACGTCCACCACAAAATGCAATTTTTCACAGATATTACTACTAAATAATTCTTAAACAACGAAATCAAATCCTTTTAAACCAATAAATTTTCCTCAAACCACGAAAAATTGACTTTGAAAATATGTGATTTTACAGTAAAATATCCTGTAGGAGAAAGTCTTTTGTATAACAACAACACTGTTTCACTAATCAAAAAATGACAAATTAAAACTGATGGGATCTACTTGTGTACATAATTTTATAGAGAATAGAACAACTATGAGGGAGGAGTTGGATTTTTAAAAACAACTTTTGGGCAAACAGAAAATCAGATTGGTGGATGATGGATCTTTACTGTAGCATAGTTCTCCTGGTCCTTGACCAAAGGAGAGGAAAAAATACAGAAACAAACAGCATGCATCGTTCGAAGCAATGTTTTTAAGGTCTTCCGTCTTCACGGAAGACCTTATAGTGATTCTACTGTTTCTTATTATTATTATTATTAAGGTCTTCCGTCTTCACGGAAGACCTTCTAGTGATTCTACTGTTTCTTATTATTATTATTATTATTATTATTATTATTCTTATTTTTTTCCCCAAAATTTTGTGCACGCGATTTCTCGAAAACTATTCAGTGGTTTTCAATGAAACTTTCAGGAATTATGCGTCATTAGATGAAGTTGTGGCATGGATAGGAAAATTTGGAATACTCACCTTTGGTTCCAAGTTATTGACACTTTTCTGATTTTAAAATGCAATTTTGTCCCCCCTTTTTTTCGAAAATGGTTTAACATATTTACTGGAGACTTGTTAGAGATGAAAGATGATGACTTTTAGATATGACGAATCACCTTTTCGTGTGTCGTCGGTACTTCCGGTTGCTGCCGGAAGCG
Organism: Saccostrea cuccullata; assembly: GCF_032062105.1. NCBI lineage: Eukaryota > Metazoa > Mollusca > Bivalvia > Ostreida > Ostreidae > Saccostrea > Saccostrea cuccullata. The sequence continues at coordinate 16,276 of NW_026930284.1, forward strand.
AAATTAAAAAGTCCGTATTTTCTAACTTTTTTGTTTTTCAATATTTTTCATTTATTTTTGGAATGGTAATAGAGACCCTTCTTATAATGCTTACTGTATGATTTGTTTGAATATTGAAAAATCCAAACTCTAGATATTAACAATTAAAAATCTGAGGCGAGTCCAAAATGGCGGCTGTCTCTGTCAACTCCGACATTTCGCAATAGGGGTTTACGGAGGCAGCCGAATGTTTGCTTGAACGAAAGTTACATAGGGACAAATGAAATGTAAAGGAATACTCTGATTTTTCACGTCATAGTTACGTTGCAATTCTGTGTCAAACTACGTTCTTCTTAAACCTCTTGCTTACATACTATATGGAATTTGTAAAATGTGTTAAATATACTTTCTAATCGTCGAATTTTAGGCTACATGAACGGTTTTTTATTTCATTGAGGCTATCACACGTATTAAATAGAACATTTCAAAGAAAATGCGCCAAGATTAACTCGTGGCGTTTGCGAGAAATTATGAATAGTGACTAGCCTTTTATAATTCTAAAACAAAAGCACTGTTATACAGAGGTATATACAAGAAGATTTACAGCAGAGGTCCCAATAGCGTAATATTTAGCGCGTTCGATTTTCATGTTGGCGACTTGGATTCAATCCCCCTTAAGTGGAATAATTTTTTTTTTACTTTTTCATCTCGATTTTACGTTTTTTTTTTAACGGAATCGGACGGAAGACCTCTCGTTGCTCGCAACGAGATCGTATCTAGTTATTATTATTATTATTTTTCCGTACACCAAATTTTGTGCACGCGATTTCTCGAAGACTACTGGGTGAATTTTCATGAAATTTACAGAAGTTATGTGTTATTATCTGAAGTTATTTTTTCCGAGAGATTTTTTGAAAATTCGCTTCTGGTGCCAAGTTACGGGACATTTTCTGAAAAAAAAATGACATTTTGTCCACGATTAAACTCAAAAACGGTAAAAGATATCAACATGAAACTTTCAGGGATTATAGATCGTGATATTTACCATCCAGGACGCGACCTTTCGTTCGTCGTAAGTACTTCCTGTCGTTAGGAGAAGCGAAATGAAAAAATCGGATTTTCTAACTTTTTTGTTTTTAAATATTTTTTATTTATTTTTGGAATGATAATAGACACCCTTTGATTGATGTTTACTGTATAAGTTGTTTGAATATTGGTTAATCTGAACTCTAGATATTAATATTTGAAAATCTGAAGCGGGTCCAAGATGGCGTCTGCCTCTGTCAACTCCGCCATTTCGCGAGTAGGGGTTTGTGGAGGCAGCTGAGCGTTTGATTAAACCATTCTTACATAAGGATACATGAAATGTAGAAAACTACTTGGACTTTCACGTAGTAGTACGTTGTAATTACGTGTCAATCTTAAAACTTAATTTCCGTTTAACTGGGCTAGATACGATATGTAATATGTACAATGTGTTAAATATACCTTCTTAACGTCGAAATAAAATAAAGGCGATAAGAACGCTTTATTTATTTAATTTCATTGAAGCTATCACACCTATTTAATAGATCAGTCCAAAGAAAAGACGCGAATATTTACTCGTGGTGTTTGGCACGAAATTATCAATAGTGGCCCGCCTATTATAATTCTTAGACAGGTGTACTGTTGCAAATGTATACACAAGTATATTTAGAGCAGTAGCTTAATGGTTTGCGCGTTAATAGATCACGTAGTAATTACGTTACAATTCTGTGTCAAACTAAAGATTTATTCCAGGGTCTTCTCAAACGTCTTCTGTAACTGGTTTTGGTTGGTTCTCAAAGTAGAAAAAGAAAAGACTAAATGTGCAAATGAGAGATACCTATTATCATTTGTTTTGCAAGACGGAAAAACAGATCTTAAATCATAGTTATAAGTTATAGTTTTTCAAGAAACAATATCGATGCATGTATATAGTAAGTATAAAACGTATAACCACTGTTTTTCCCATGCACACTTGTGTGATATTAAACGAATAGAAAAGACAAAAATAAGAAAACCATTTTAATAAGATCGTCTAATGGAGTTTATATTAACATTCTTTTCTCAAAGATCTGAATCAAGTTATTGAACATAAATGGTATCTGATTCCTTGACTGTCGTAGAGCGAGGCAGGCATGTTTTTCGGCGAAACATTTCAACCTTTTTATGAAAGTGTAACTAATCGGCATAGTTCACTTCTGAGACGGAAAATTAAAAAAAAATTAAATTATAGTCATTACACTGCTTTTGTGTTACTTTTCTACAGAATGTGTACAATGTGTTAAATATATTTTCTAAACCTCGAAATGTAGGCTATGAGAACGTTCTTTTTTTCTTAATTTCATTGAAGCTATCACACCTTTTTAATAGATCAGTCCAAAGAAAAGGCGCGAAGATTTGACGTGGCGTTTGGCGCGAAATTATGAATAAAGGCCCGTCTTTTATAATTCTTAGACAGGTGTACTGTAGCAAAAGTATACACAAGTACATTAAGAGCAGTAATCCCAATAGCGTAATGGTTAGCGCGTTGGGGATAAAAGGGGAAAAAAGCGAATTGGATTTTCACGCTGGCGACCTGGATTCAATTTGTGACCAAAATGTTTAATCAATTCTCAGCTCGACTTTACGAGTTTTTTTCCAGAATCAGACGGAAGACCTCTCGTTGCTCGCAACGAGATCGTTTCTAGTTTCCATACCATTTGCTTCACGTAAGACCCCAAAGTGCAGAATTATTTGATTTAGAAAAAAAACCACTCACCAAACATCTGGGTGATCAAATGGATTGATATACAAACAATCTAGAAAAAAAATTATTCAGGATTTTTTTTTGGCAAGATGACTTTTAAAGAAAACATTCTAATGCTGGTTTCATTTATTAAAAATTATTTTAACATAACAGAAAACAAAGAAGAAATACCTGGATCTTGTGCAATTTTAAGAGCAAACTGATTAGCCTCATCCCAAACACTGCCATGGATTTCAACGGTTGCATCCTATAGACATGTTATGAGAAAGTATTATATATTTTTTCCATATCAAACTAAGAAAAGAAAATCATAAAAATACAAATACAGTAATAAAGCCTAAAAAGATACTGTATATGAACAGATTGTAAAACATTGTAAAACAGATATGGTTTAAATACTTTTATATATGAATCATGTTGTTTTTAGAAGGATGTTAGTAATACAACATAGTATCAGTAAAAACACGTAAAACTCTCTAAAATTTTCAGTAAATGCATGCAATTCCTAACCCTTTCAGTGATTACATATGTTTTTCCTACAACAGCCAGTAAATGCGTTTATTTACTGAACAGGTTAGGAAATAACATAAAATTCCTGATTACACATATGAACTGTAACAGACATAAACATCATGGTGACTGACAGACAAAGTGACAGATGATAAAATACATGTAATAATTCATTTATTATCAACTAGATCTGGATTCTTTATAATTTTGTTGACTATTTTTTATTTCTTTGGGTGCATCGGGTTGAAAGTTGGGGTGGGTGGGGGTGTAGAGAATAATTTTAGTGCTACCTGGTCTCTGAGTATTTCTGCCACAAATGCAGGAGTAGTTGTAGGAATAACAATGGTGGCAGGAAGTTTAAGGAGTCTAGCGGCATAGGCTGCTGCCAGGCCACCATTTCCTCCTGAGGCACAAACAACTCTTTTGCATCCCTTCTGTGTTGCCTGTAAAGAAAAAATGAACAGTACAATACCGTATTTAGACTCAACAAAACTTTTCTTATTGCAGTAATAATATCATTGAAAAAATTCTTGTAAATGTGGTAAAATCACTAATCCTGACCTTCTGACAAAAATTGCCTATTCCCCTGATCTTGAAACTTCCTGGAACTTGGAGATTCTCTAGTTTGAGATAAACTGGAAAACCAGCACATTTTGACAATGGAATGCTGTGAATGGTAGGAGTTACTGTGTGGAGAGGTCTTTGAGCATCCATCTAAAGTCATGCAAAGAAACTTGTTGCAGTTTTCGTGTTATGTAGAGAAAGAGAGGGGAGTCTAGTACATTCTATTTCCACAAATCTACTGTCAAGAAATAGAATGGACACAAAATCCATGGCTTGCCATGAGAGATTTAACGATGTTGCTTAACTGCATTTTTGTTTACTTAATTTTTTCTCTAGGCCTGATCATCGCCATGCGCTGACGACACGTAATCAACGGTTCTGCATTTCATAAATCACACCAAATTAAAAGCAATTATTTTTCTACTGCAATAACATGTAGCAAAACAAGTCAAAAACTAAGGAAGCCCGTTGAGGCCAGTTCAGAGGGAAAAAAAATTTATTACGTTAAATCGCAAACGCAAAACGTTGCGTTTAATCGCAATAATTTATGCGTTTAAGCGCAAAGCATTGCGATCAATCGCAATAATTATTGCGTTTAAACGCAAAGTACTTTGCGTTTAATCGCAAAAAATTGCGTTTTGACACAATCTTTTGCGTTTAAACGCAATAATATTGCGATTAAACGCAATACTTTTGCGATTAAACTCAATAATTTTTGCGATTAAACGCAATAATATTGCGATTGAATGCAATATTTTTTTGCATTTAAACGCAATACTCTTTGCGTTTAAACCCAATAATCTTAAAGTTTGTATTCAAAAGCAACCATTTCTATTGATCTTTGAAGAGTGCAATGGACCCACACATACTACCCCGGTAATACTTTTTTCTGTCTTTTTTCTACAGTAAATTATTGAGAGGATTGTGTTTTGTTTAGCTTTATAGAATCAGATTCTTCTGAACAAGCATTATTTTCTGAATTGTGAAATCATTGGTGTGGATTTAAAGAGGAGAAAAAAGTGTCTGTCTGTAGAAACAAACTTAAGACAACCTAAGAACGGAACATTGCTTTAGCATGTATAGATATCTATATTCCCTTACAAACACACATTACAATTAATATCTTATTGGGTTTTTTTTCTATTTTTAAACTTTGAAACTATGCAAACGATTTTAAATGATTTTTGAAATAAAAGACTGAAAAAGAAAAATGATCGAAAAACCATCACCCCATCCACGTTGCGGTCACAAAGTTTAAACCATGGTATAAAGGGGTTAAGAAAACGACTGATGAAATATTTAGATTATATATATGTACATATTACGGATATTATGTATATTCACAACCTTTCTTTTGATCACATACAGTTAACACGAGAACACGAGAACTTAGGAGATGGAATCGTATGAAATCAAATGAAAACAGATTCAAAATGATATGTCTATTAATACCACTGAAACATTCTTAATTAGCTGTGATACGTAAGCAATTGATTAGTGTAGGGTTCTAATAGGTTTTAGAAACTCTGGTTGTAAGGATGTCTTTCTTAAACTTCAATTCTCAAAAACTGCAACATTTTGCAAAAAGCCACAGAACCAAGCGGTTCTTCTTTGAAAAAACCGGACCATAGAATTTATTATAATCTTTTGCTAACTGATGTCTGATTTCAAACTACAAGACTATATCATTGTGTTTAAGTGCAAAATGAATCCTTAAAACGATGGATTATTGCGTTAAAATACAAAGAGTACTGTGTTTAAGTGCAAAAACTCATTGCGTACCATAGTATTTATTATAATCTTTTGCTAATTGATGTCTGATTTCAAACTACAAGACTATATCATTGTGTTTAAATGCAAAATAAATCCATAGAACGAAGGATTATAGCGTTAAAATACAAAGAGTGCGTTTATAAGTGCAAAAAATCATTGCGTTTAAATGCAAAAAAATTATTGCAATTGAACGCAATATTATTGCAATTAAGCGATTAAACACGAAAATCTAATTGCGTTTAATCGCAAAATTATTGTGTTTAAACGCAAAAGATTGCGATGAAACGCAATCTTTTGCAATTAAACGCAAAGCACTTTGCGTTCAAACGCAATAATTATTGCGATTAATCGCAATGTTTTGCGTTTAAACGCAATTTTTATTGCGATTAAACCCAATCTTTTGCGTTTAAGCACAATTATTATTGCGATTAAACGCATATTATAAAAATATTTCTTTCTCTGAACTGACCTCAACGGGCTTCCGTACAAAACAAATTTAAAAAATCAAAGGTCATAGTTTTGTATTAGGAAAATCAATTTTGGGCACAGTTCTGCACACTAAAGGTTAGACACTTTCGTTCTCCCCAAAAATTCAGTTCCGAATCGTCGAGGGGTAAAAAAGTCGTTGCATACCTGGTGCATTTATATATACTGAGTAGAGGGGGTATATACCGTATAACCTGTTTTTTGGCGGGACACAAATTTGGCGATTATAGGTTGCCAATGTATACCATTAATTTAAGCGGATAATATTTTGGTGAATTTAAAATCCTAATTGTATACCGTATGCAAAGTCGCATGTATATGCCGCGCTTTTGTAACGGATGCAACCCCAATGTTGGTGGGAAATCCAAGGGAAAACGCAGACACTATGGATAAACACACTTCAAAAATGCAAATACAGATGTAGCTCTTATTTTTATTCTGCAAGTAATTAAAATGGTCATTTTTCCACAAGTTAATATATTTGTATCATTTTAAATAAAAGTAAGACGCAAACCTTTTTTCATTGCAAAATCAGTTTACATATAAGCTTAATTTGCTTATATCTCCATAAGTCTATTTTAAAATTTTCACAGTTCTTTGATTGTATATTAAGTTACTAGCTTATGTACGTAAATATTTCTTTTTTTTATCAACCCAAGCATGTTACACATGTTATGACATTTTGCTGACAATGCATTCCATGCGCCGTCTGTGATTACGTAACAAACCGTCCCAAGCGAAATATTTTCGTACATAGTTATGTACTAATTAACAAGTATATGTAGCGAAAACACAAATTGTTGAATAAACTTTATTGTTCTTAATTGAGTGTGTTTTTAAAATGGCAGATGATTCGAAACCATTGTTAAACAAACATAATCTTTATTAAAGTCGAATTAATGGAGTAAAAGGTTGGGCAGTGGTAAAACCAATTAAAAAGTAGTTTTAGAATATATAGAACTACTCTGTTTATATTTTTGTTTATTCTATATTATATTAACTGAATGGATAAATCTATATTTATACATTGTAACTGTTTGTTGGCTTATATACAGGTGATCGACCTAACAATCATTCCAAAATGGGGAAGTTTACAAACGCAAAGCGTCACCGTAGACTATAATTTTAGCGGTTTTCATTTTGGTGATTTTTTTTAAATTGCTAAAATGGGCAAAAATTATATTCCCGCCAAAATAACCGGCTACACGGTATATCACTATGATCAAGCATATAATGGCTAAATGATAGATTTGCAGAGGCCTGTGCATGTACATAGCAATTTTAGGCATCTAGAGCTGATCCACATTAACATAATTTGAAATATATTCACATGAAAGTATATGTAACATCATTTTAGTAATTTGATAACTGATATTGAAAAGCATTTACAATACATTACCAAAACCCAAATCTGCTTTTAAAAAGTATATATCCTACACTCCGTTTTTTATGCATGCACCCACTAAATCTGGATCAGCTAGTGATACGTCATATCATTCGAGATGTAAAACTAGTACTAAAACTGCAAAGCTAGGCGTGACCCCCTACTTTCGGTTTCAATTAGTGAATAAAACACAGTTTTCGACAATTTTAAATTTCGTCTGCACATGTAGAATGCTGTAGAGCATAAAGAAGCATTTATTGACCAAAGCACTCAAGCAAAACATCTTTTGTGTTCTAAGTATGTGAAAATATTATTTAAGAAAATAAGAATGGGAATAATTATTTCAAATTGCTATTTTGCGTGGTCCTTAGAGACGACAAAGATTTTTCTTGAGTTACTTCCCCTTCTCCAATAAGCTAAATTGTGGATCGAATTCCTATACACTGACCAGGGTTCTTGATAAATCATGGACTCAGTAGAAAACGTTAATGGTATACCGTATAAATTTATAAGTAGAAATTTTAGCGAGACGCAAATTTAGCGATTTCTCCTTAAAAACTGATATTTTATTTTTAGCGAGAAGTAATTTTAGCGAATATAAATTGCTCACTCAAGAAGCTAGTACAAATAAAACGCAATTCATTTTTAGTGATATGCAATTTTAGCGATCTCAACAGCCTCGCTTATAATGCCAAAATTAAATCTTCGCTAAAATTTTTATTTAAGTGTATACGGTATTTACTTTCTCTTCAAAGAAAGTAAATTTCGTAATCAGTTTAACGTTATACAGCAGATATGTACAGACACAACCCTTCTAAATTCCACTGAAGTTTTATTTTACTTAAATTTCTCACGCCACTGGGAAACCAGTTGCTTAACGAGGTTCGCTCCTGAGCTTTTGAGCAGATTTTTATCTTAACCTATATTCAAAAAATTCTGCATAATATTTTAATTCTTATTCTTCTACAATGCCAATTTTAAAAAAAAGGCATATGACTTTAAATTGCATATCTTAGCCTCTTAATATATTTGGACGCTGCATTTTAAATTTTTATCATCTTTTTAGTACTTTTATGGATATTTGACACTTTTAAATTTTTAAATACTTATCTTACAATTTTCGAATATGACTGCTGTAAATTTTATTTTGTTTTACATATAATGCATGAACAGCGCCTTAGAGATTTTATATATAGCTAGGGCGCTTTGTAAATGTTTAATAATAAATAAATAAAATCCATTGAAGTTTTTAAAAATGGAAAGGGTTTGTAAAATTTTGGAAATATATATTTATAAATTTTCCAGATTGTAAATCTGATTGAAGAAAAACAGTCAAGATCGTCACGGCACAGGAAATGGCTTGTATGTAATATAATGCTATATATATCAATAGTTATATTTCCCTTTTTGATAATCAGTCTGGAACAAGGCACCGACCCTTTACCGACAGAAAGCTGAACAGCTACTAATATAGCCGTGATCGTATAGTGGTTAGTACTTCGCGTTGTGGCCGCGACAACCCAGGTTCGAATCCTGGTCACGGCAGTGGCTGTGCAGTCGCTGTTACGGCATAGTAACTATTCTTTTTATTTACAAAATAAAAATTAAGAGGAAGTAATGAATACCAATGCCAAAAGAGTGCATGGAGTAATATTAATATAAAGAAGGATGTAAGAACAATGTTTATTTCATTCATTTTCAACATATGAACCTGGTCACATTCCCAATGGAAATGTAGAAAAAATGAAATAAAAATACAAATCAAAGAAGAGTATATTTATTGAATAGAAATCACTGTTGTTTACTCCCGTTGGAAAAACCATGCAAATTCTACACACAATACCTTTCTCAGAATCTAATATATTATTTAGAATACTACAATCTATTACGAATTGTGTCATTTTCGATTCGTTTGATGTTTTAAATATACATTTCACCAGATTAACTCATACATGTAGCATAAAGTTTTAAATATGCTCGTCGGTATGGACGTTTGGATTACGGAAATGCCATACTTGTTGGGATTAACAAACAACTTACAGACAAGCTTCAATGTGTACAAAAGACACTTGCGCGCATAATAACATTATTAAAGTTATTAGAAAAATGACCATATGACTCCTCTTCTTATCAATCTACACTGTTTACAGGTAGAGTTTCGTTGCTAATTTAAGACTCTTGTTTATGCATTCAAAGCACTCCACGGACAGACTCCAACATATACTCTTCAAAAAAAGAAACGCATTGTAGAATTTTTGTGACACATAGAACAAAGAGGTTCTTTAGTAAAATGATGTATTGATAAGACAGAAATGTGGTTTACAATAGGAATACTATCTAAATGTCATAATTACTCAAGAGTTTTAAAATTCTAGACAGTTTAAGGTAATTAAAGATCAATATCTAGTATGCCCCCCCCCCACAGACACACAAATGATAGGCCAAAACAGCATCTAATGGAAGCAAATGTGTGAAATAAAAACTGTATAGGAATACTGTCCCAGTCCAAATGTAAAGCTTTGGACAGCTGTTGCAGAGTCTGAGGATGCGATTGTCTTTGATAAATCATGTCTATCCATTTTGTCCAATGCTGCTCAATTGGGGTTAAATCTGGCGCTTTAGATGACTATGGCAGAAACAGGTTGTTGTTGTTGCTTTGCAAGTATGGGAGTGTCAAACGAGCCGTATATTGCTGGGTATTGTCAGATTGAACTACGTCTCTAGAATGCCGCAAAATTGAATAGACATGTGCAGGTAGAAAATCGTAAGAGTACCTTTTTCTATCAAAGTCCTTTGAATACAAACCATATCAGTCTTACTTTTATGTGATACCATTTTCCATATCATTACACTACCACTACCAATTTTTTTAACGTCCTGGAGGCAGTTTTCTGTCTTATGTTCATTACGAAGCCTAAGCACTCTTAAAACTTATAAATCGCTTTCCGATAAACATTCTGGACTAATAGCTCAACCAAAATTTTCAGCGGTGATGCTGTGGTCATACTCTATTGATCGGAGATCTTTGAAGTCGATATTTGGGGTGTTGTGGGGTCAGAACAATGGCATGAATAATCCTTTTGCAATAATTCATAGTCAACTAAAAAAAACTTTTTAGATGGTCTGTACTGTTCAGGTATAGCTAATGCTGTAGATGACGTCATTGTGTTACATTCATAAAGTTTACGTAATCCTCTGAAGTGATGCTGTGCTGCTGATGTCACATGTGGTCTCCCGTATTTTTTGCGAATACTGGGTGTTCCAGGTTAATGATTTATGTTTTATAAGTTAGATATGGTGCTGTGCATAACATTAAAACAGTTTTTCAATTTTAGACTGCTGTATACCTGCTTCCAGTTGCCCATTTTCCCTTTTGTGCTATGCAACATTCAGATGCAGCATTTTTAGAAAAAGTCAATTTTCAGATAAAACCAGATTCAAAATATCGAGAACCCCCGCTTTTGTTAGCCCTTTTTTGTCTGATGTAATTGCAAGCTAATGAAAAATGAGATCAAACATTTTTAAGGAATTTTGCAAAGTCAGGTCTTTTTGTCTGTGAGATTTGTAGAATAGCTGTTAAGTTAACAATTGATTAAAAATAATGCATTTTACTTGAATGTATCGTATCCTTTTAAAATAGAAATTATGAAAAAATTATTCAACATTTTTCAGGATATTGTTCCTACTATGCGTTTCTTTTTTTTGAAGAGTATATGTTTGCCAACTAATCGAGTTGTACGCACCTTTACGTAGCGTACACTCAGAATCATCAATTTTTTAAGTGGTTCCGTCAACAAGGACTGTGAGATATGCGAATCGACGATTTCACAAAGCGGCGTCAACCTCATGGAACTCACTACCTTTGTACTTAAGAAAGGGTGAGTCAATTGGAATTTTTAAGAAAAAACTGAAAACCTTTCTTTTTAAAAAGGCATATGACTTTAAATTGCGTATCTAAGCCTTTTAATATATTTGGACGCTGCATTTTAAATTTTTATCATCTTTTTAGTACTTTTATGGATATTGGACACTTTAATTTTTTAAATATGTATCTTACAATTTTCGAATATAACTGCTGTAAATTTTATTTTGTTTTACATATAATGCATGTACAGCGCCTTATAGTTTTTATATATAGCTAGGGCGCTTTATAAATATTTAATGATAAATAAATAAAATCCATTGAAGTTTTTAAAAAATGGAAAGGGTTTGTAAAGTTTTGGAAATACATATTTATAAATTTTCCAGATTGTAACTCTGATTGAAGAAAAACAGTTCAAGATCGTTACGGCACAGGAAATGGCTTAATTATGTGTAATATAATGCTATATATATCAAGTAGGAAAGTAAGTAATATTTCCCTTTTTGATAATCAATCTGGAACAAGGCACCGACCCTTTACCGACAGAAAGCTTAACAGCTACTAATATAGCCGTGATCGTATAGTGGTTAGTACTTCGCGTTGTGGCCGCGACAACCCAGGTTCGAATCCTGGTCACGGCAGTGGCTGTGCAGTCGCTTTTACGGCATAGTAGCTATTCTTTTTATTTAATCAAGGAAGAATTTTCACTTTGCGTAAGACATTCTTCTTTGCTTTTCATTACTTTACAAAATAAAAATTAAGAGGAAGTAATGAATACCAATGCCAAAAGAGTGCATGGAGTAATATTAATATAAAGAAGGATGTAAAAACAATGTTTATTTAATTCATTTTTCAACATATGGCACTGGTCACATTCCCAAATGAAACTGTAGAAAAAATGAAATAAAAATACAAATCAAAGAAGAATACATTTATTGAAGGGTGCGTCGATTTACTCAAATGGACCCAAATGAAACCCAAAATGGACCCAAATGGAAATCAAATGGACCCAAATGGAATACAAAATATATAAATTATCGTATTCTCAAGTTTTTACTTATATAAGATATTGAAAAGAATGAACTTTTGAAACAAAAGGAGAATATTTTAATAGTTACTGGTTTAAATTCACATCTGGACACCTATAATTCACAGTTCACATTCTTACGATGAAATCTTTCAAATCATCTACATGTGTATCAGACTGTCCATTATATTTAAATAATTTTGTCAATTTCCAGTTATCGAAGGTGAATTACATGCCAATTAATCGATGCTTTAAAAATTTCCCTGGCTATATGCTATTCCCAGACCTCGTAAAAGACCTTTAAAACAAGGATACATTGCACTGCGTAGATCTTTACTCCTTTCAAAGATATCGTATTGAGACGAATGGCGCAACGGCATATTCAAGAAGCGGTGTAAGTCAGATGTGAATTCTCCACTCCAAACAACTTAAATTTTTTTTAAATATCAGTAACATCTAAAAGTGCAACTTTTCTGTGCTTTATTATATACAACAATTTCTCTTGATGGATTAAAAACTAGGCTTTTTGAAATCATAAATAACCCTTATTCCACAAATGATCAATCAGCAGGCAATGAAATCACGCATGGAATGGACCCTCGTCTACAAGAGAATAAAAACAGCAAGATTCTATACCAGATGCGGGAGAGTGTCGGTGATCCAAGCGTACATGTATGCACCGCATAATCAAAAGGAAGAGGAGCAGGAGCAGGACCAATACTATATGGAGCAACAGAAGACCTTTGATGGACGTAACAAGAACGACATCATCATTGTCTTGGAAAATCTTAATGCCAAAGTAGGAAAGTGACAATGATGGATTTGAAAGAACTATGTATATACATGGACTGGGAACACAAAACTAGAACGGAGCTAGAATTTTGTGAATTTTGTCAGACCAATGGACTTGTTATCACATTGATCCCAATAAAGACATATACAAAACATCACAGTAACGCTGAGCGAGCACAGAAAGCAGCTAAGAATTGAAAGCAGAAGGACCGGAACTGTACAGCATAGTACAAAAACAAAAGTAATAGACAAACAGCAGCGGTGAAAAGCAAAGATGGAGAGCTGATGAAAAATACATGTAGAGAAAGGAGGATAGCCAGATGTAGGGAGCGTTTTGAGGAAATGTTCAACAGGGACACTCCAGAGTCACCACCACAAGATGAACAAGAGGACGGAGGAGACCTAGAAATCTCAGTTGAGCCACCCAAAACACAAAAAAACGAAGGCTACAATGAAGACGCTTCGGAATTAGAAGGCCCCTGGATCAGATGAAATAACAGCAGAAATTAATGCTAAAGGCAGACCTCGGTCATATCAGCCACAGAACTAAAGCAGACCTTCAACCAGATGGGAAAGGAGGAGAATGTGCTCTAAGAGGAATGGAGCAAAGATACTCCAAATTCCTAAGAGAGACAACTTGCAGGACTACAACAACTTGAGAAGGAGGGGGGTGACATTGCTGCCCCTAGCCAGCAAAGCATTCAGCAAAATCGTCATTATCAGAATACAGGCTGGAGTTAACCACATCCTTAGGAAAGAGCAGGCAGGGTTCCGGAGAGGAAGAGGGACTGTGAATAAGATATTCATCCCCAGGAACATCATGGAGCAATTAAACGTGTAGAATGCTAACATGTACATCCATTTTGTGGACTCTGAGATAGCTTTCGACTCCATGCACGGAGACAGTCTTTGGGTCATCATGAAAAATTTTGAAAACCCAGAAAACTGATTAAGATGGTGAACGCCCTGTATGACGATTTTCAGTGTTCTGTGATTAATGACAACGAGGCCACAGACCCTTTTCCTGTGATGACTTGTTTGCTGTGCTGTATGTCACGTTTCTTGTTCTTCCTAGTATTACTAGTATACTGGGTGTGATGCAACAGACTGTCAGAGAAAAGAGAACAGGATTTATATGGGACTTCAACACTTGAAGTCCTTGACTTTGAAGACGATAATACCCTACTGTCACCAGCAATGAACCATTTTCAGTCCAAGACAACAAATTTAGAAGAAAACTCAGCAAAAGTTGGGATGAAGCTGAATGCCAGTGCAAAGATGAAAAAACAGCAAAAGCGAAACCAGCTTGAAAGTCGGATACAGTAAAGTCGGTGTGGTGGACAGCTTCACTTAGCTCGGCGCCAATATTACCAGGAAGGGAGGAGGTAATGTTAACATTTCAGGAAGAGGATAAGTAGCACTGGCCGGAGTATCCGTCAGGAGGCTAGCCAACATATGGAACACCAAAAACATTAGTAGGAGGAGAAAAGTTTCCTTCTTTGGGAGCCTGGTCCTCTTTGTATTGTTATACGGATGTTCCATGTACACTTGGAAGCTTACCAAGACAGAGGAAAAGAAGGTTGACTCTTTTCAAACCAGTACCTCAGAATGAATATTTAGGTCAGATGGCAACAGCATATCCCAAATTATACAGTTCTTGAGATAGCAGAAGCAGAAAGCATCAGTGACGAGGAAAGGAAGGTAAGATAGAAATGGATCGACCATGAGCTTATATTGATTGATTGATTGTATATCGTTTAACGTCCCTCTCGAGAATTTTTCATTCATATGGAGACGCCAACACTTGCCCGTGGAGAGCTGCAAATTTTGTCGTATACTCAGCATTCAGGGCCATTTAGCAGAGAGGGATCTTTTTCGTGCCAGTACCTACTGCGACACGGGACCTCGGTTTATACGGTCTCATCCGAAGGACCGGTCTCCACGTCCCACAGTGAGATTCGAATCAGCGACGAATCAGGGGCCATAAAACTGGGATGAGCTTAAATTTGATCCCTGTTTTACTTTAACAAATAGGATATATAGTGAAAAGGGAGACTTAAATTAAAAGTGAGCTCGTCTCAGTTTTATGGACCCGGAGCTAGGTCTTCCAACAAATTGTTGGGATTCCGATGGAGACGAATCAGTTAAGACACTAGTATCTAAATGTTCCAAGATATCATACATGTATTTAGAAATAGTCCAGGACTCGATTACCTGGCAATTCTGACTATTGTTTGATGATGCTAAAACCAGAAAGCATTGGGAAAAATATATTGGATTTTACAGGTAACCTCTGTGTGGCTTATCAAAGCATGCAGTATAAGAAAGACAACCACTTTACTGGGACGGACAATAAAAATCATATTCCAGACCAGTGAGTTGCAGATCTACAGCTTAGCAGGACCTTATATATAGAAAATTCAGCTTTGTAGTACCACTTGTACAAGCTTGACTTTTCAACTAATTTCGAATGCTTTCAAATAGATAGAATTAATGCCATTTCTATCAAGTAATTTTGAATCTTTGGGTAATTTATTGAAAGGCTTTGGTTCCATTTTCTTTACGTAATGACACCCCTTACCAAAATACTCAACTTCTGGCAACATCTTCTGGCATTATTGTCGCAATATTGCAGCAATGTTCTGGCAATATATTGCAGCAATATAGCGGTTATATCGTTTTTCGTATGTAAATTAGATTTGCTGCAATATTGCCAGAAAGGTTTTGCGGCAATGTTGCTGCAAAGCAATTGCAGTACATGTATTATTTCAGGTTGTGCTGCAGCAACATTTCGGCAACACTACAGTACTTACCTATGTAAATTGGTAATTAATAGAAAATAATGCTCTATCAATCTAACAATTTACAAACTGTGCTGAGGAACATAGAAATCAATAGCAAGCCACAGGGTTAGTAAAAAATATAGCTACTTCTGCTTTTCTTTGAACAGATAGAAAAATTATGTTTATCATCATAATAAAAAAAAAGATTTGTTTGTGAAACACTATGCGCCCAACAAAGTTCGAAAAAGCTATTTTAGCATAAAAGTCACAGTAAAGGTCACAAGGTCATTGACCTTGGTGTCATTTGAAAAAGCTTAATTAGTGGAGAACGCATACCAAGTATGAGGTCTCTATCTCTCATTGGCTCAAAAGTTATGGCGAAGATTAAAGTTTACAAACAAACAGACAAACAGGACAAAAACAATATGCGCCCCGATCTATCAATCTGGGCGCATAAAAAAATGTGAATAGAAACAATATATATATATATATGTTTGAAATTACAAACAAGCTATATTATACATTATAGTGAATGGCATTTGGGAATATGTGATGGGCAGCTAATTAAGGTTATTTGAAAATTAATGCTGAGTTGCTGGATATTTTCACAGTGGCATATTAATAATGTTTCTTCCACTAATTAAGCTCTTTCAAATGACACCAAGGTCAATGATCTTGTGACCTTAACTGTGCTATATGCTAAAAATAGCCTTTTTAACCCCTGCCATAAATTTTGATCCGTAAGAGACAGAGACTTATATTTAGTATGCATACTCCACAAATTAAGTACTTTCAAATGACACAAATATATTTCCAACATATATAGATTCAATTTTCTTTCAGGTATTCAATTTTATGCAATCAGTTAATTATTATGTTCATGCAATTGATAACATGCATTCATCTTTTCCTGCAACACCAGGATTATAAAGACATACATGTCTAGTATACATGCATCACAAGCACTAGTTGAAATACGTAGAATTTTTCCTATTTTATCTCCATAGAATCATTCATCCTAAAAGTATTAACGTTTTGACTTACCAATCAAGTCTGAAATACGACCATGAAAACAGAGTAGACATTCCTATAATTCTTTTAAAAGGCCATGCCATGGAAACCGCTTAAATTCTTTTTTCTGGCCATTCCACATTACTCAATCTTATTACTCATCTTGTCTAATCTTATTTTACACTATTTACAAATGCAATTTGGTCGAAAATCTGAAAAAATGTAGAGGTAATGAGTTGAAATTTTTGGCAATGTACCGGTAATGTTGACCTCCCCTTGATACAAGTCAATACTGTAGCAAAACATGCTTCCTTTTAAATTCCCTTCAATTTTATTTAAAAAGAGGAAGTAAATGACTGAGCATGCTCAACAAATGCCTAATGGTTATTTTTTTATCCAAGATGTTGCCAGAAAGTTTTTTCTGGCAGTATTGCCAGAATATTACCATAAGTTGTTGCAGCTAGCGGTGATATTTCACTAACCCAAAAAGCTTGTTTTTGGTGACAAAAATGTGTTGCTGCAATGTTGCCACAAATAGCGG
This sequence comes from Saccostrea cuccullata, assembly GCF_032062105.1. Lineage (NCBI taxonomy): Eukaryota > Metazoa > Mollusca > Bivalvia > Ostreida > Ostreidae > Saccostrea > Saccostrea cuccullata. The sequence goes on from NW_026930284.1 coordinate 33,758, forward strand.
CAATATTGCTGCAAACATTTTACTTTGGTAAGGGACTGTTTTTGAAACCTTTACTTCTTACGATGTGGAGTTTGTTGTCAACTCTCTCTTTGCAACTGGTTTCTGTACGATGCATATAATTATATTATTGCAAAGCAAGTGAATTCTATTGCCATTTTTACATGTTGGCTTTTTATTGTTTAATTTTTCTACACATTATTTGTATTCTGCTGGTACAAATATATTTCACCATTTATTATGCTTACATTGATAAATTACTTAAACGTATTTCATTATCATAAGCTTATATTACTTTATCTGCACAAATTAACTTTTTTAACTTTATTTCCATAAGTAGCGTTTCTAGAAATAATTGATCATCAATGGTAAAATAGATGTCTTCATCTAGAATGGTATCAAGATTATCATGATCATAAACAGGAAGTGCGTATTGCTTTTTCACATTTGAGATAACATCTCTGATACGTTCAAAGTATTGCTTATCACTAAGTAGGGAGTTGTTAAATTTCCAAAGACCCCTTCCCTTTTTAAAGTCAACTGATAAAACAATAACAGTATTTTATTGGTTGTTTTGCTTGTCAATTAAATTTTGCAAGACTCCCCACCCTTATTTATAATTCAAATAAAAGGAAATGCATTTGAAGAATATCATACACACATTTGTTTGGAAATATAGAGTTTGAAAGGGCACAATTTTACATTTTGATTAAATGAATAAGAAAAATATTCATATGGTTTTGCCATAACATATGGGGTTTTTTCAGGGCTTAATTAAACATTCACGATTTTAAGAAGGACCCATTGCCCATTCCGAAAACAGTTTTTGAAATAACAGTGCGTCTGACTGCCCGAGACGCATAAATTTTGCTGTGGGCTTACCAATTTGCTCATATCGATGCCCAGCTGGACTTGTTTAAAGTTTTCATTAATTCAAATTTATTAATTTGATTAATCGCTTCCGAATCAACTAATGGTATCATGAGCAGTACAGGATTTGTGATTAAAAGGGGGGAAGAGTGGGGGGGACATGGATTACTTTATTCAGGCAAGCGGTCTTGATAGTGATGTTCCAAAGTACAGTCATTTGTTAGTCATACCATAGTTTGAATGAAGGGGGTCCAGGGGGCAAAGCCCCAGAAGCTCCTGGATTTCGTGTGTTTAAGAGTGTAAAATTAGGCAAAAAAATAGTGGTATTGTACGAAAGTATGGCATTATTAATATAATACTTTCCTACAGCAAAAAATGGACACTATTAGATTCATATGGGGGGCGGGGGGGGGGTATCATTTGCTCATTGCTCACAGTACCTCTAGTTTCAAAAATCAATTTTACAAAAGACAATTATTTTCTCAGGCTGGTAGATTTTTAGCAGGACTGATAACTTTTACTAGCAGTCAGCCTGTATGTTTGCTGTCAATTTTTCTTGACTTTCCCCTTTTTCAATTTGAAAAAAAAATAGTCAATAGTGTCAATAGTCTGTGTTATGTATTATAAAATACCTGATCTAAATATGACATCCATAGAGGCGCTGAGACATAGAAAAAATTATGTTCCATCCAATCTCTGCCATGGCTTTCACTGCTTCTTGCTATGACTTCATGCATGCTGAGGTCGAGGACTTCTTCCAATCGACTGTGTATATTGCAGCACTAAGGGAGTATCGACGGAAAGGAGAGATACTCAACATACTGTAATCCCCAGCAGCGAGCTACTGTTCAAATTCCAGTACAAAATTAAATGTTTTTCCCAAAATTAACTGAATTTAAGTAGTTTTGATGTTACTGTTAAACAAGATAGCCTTTTTCAAAACACTCAAACTCTGTTCTCATTTAGCATGTCTAGGAAATAAAATTTTGTTTTTGTCGGATAAAATTAAGCAAATTGCAGGCAGTTATTTTTTTTTATCGTAGGCTTATAGCGAGCGCAGCGATTTTAACGTGTAAGAACAGAGGAAATTCTAATCTGTACATACGTCAGCCAAATTTCTTGCAACATTGAATTCCTGCACTACCCAATGTCCTTTGCGCGAATATTGCCGAATAAATAAATGAATAATAATATATATCCTTTAAGTTTGTAGAAATCTTTCAAAGAAACAAAAATAAGTCTGCAATGTTTTTCGACCAAAATCGCACTAGGTTTATAGTTTCAAACAGACGCTCGGCTGAAATCACACACATGACGTCACAGCTAGTCGAGAAGTCTCGTGCGGCTTGACGTTCGAAGTGGCTGATCTCAATTTTTTTTTTATGGTAAAACTGCGCTCGAACGGTCACACCGTAAAACATATTATTTTTCTAATAAACATTTTTGACTTACATGCCCCTTTATGAAAACCGGCAAAACTTCCAAAATGAAGATGAAATCACACACCTTAATCCTCACCTTCTAAAGTGAAGAGTTAAATACACTCTTTCCAACTCCTTTTACTAAAGAGTGCCAAGGGAGATAACTAGAATGTCATGTTTTTACATAATTTAAAATCACAATATCTATTCGTAATTAAAATAACCCATGGGTTTTTTAATTGTTTTTTACTCTTTGATACTAGATGTTCAATATTTTATAATTCACATTCAAGGAGAGTGCGGGCCTTCTTAAAAAATCACCTGCACGTACAGACACCTTTCAATGGATATTGTTGACTGTTTCAGTATATATTGAATTCATTTTTTAATCAACTATGCATGAAATCCATTTATAACTGTGATCAAGTATTTAGTTTGATGTATCTTAATGTAAATATGATAGTTTTTGAAAAATCTATCAATATCATGAATCACTTATTTTCATTTCTGCCTGGTTCTTATAAATAGCTGTACTTAAAACCAAAGATAACATAAAGTGAACAGACCTGTAACTTGGTTCAACTATACGTGCATTAAGACAAGGTAGGAATGACTCAGACATTATAAAAAAAATTAATTTTAGTTTGCTTCCTCAGTCTATGCACCTGATCCCACCTTTGAAATTCCCGGGAGGACGTATTTATGCCCTATTCAAAAATTTGTAATATTCTTAGTTTTTATGACCTTGAAAAACTAAAATTATGAAATATATTAATACCCATGGAATACAAATAATGTACATGCATTTATACAATAGAAAGCCAAAATGTGAGAATTGCAATAGAATATACATGTAATAACAATATTGCAATAATAAATGTACAGAACACAAATTTCTAGACTCAAAACACAAAAGTAACTTTAGATATGAATCATGTGAAATACTTGAGAGAATCAAGAGAGCTACATACACTCTGCCTGGGGGGGGGGGGGGGAGAATTCCAGAGATATCTCTGCTGGATATAATTCATTTTCCTGAATGCTCCTTTTTGCACATTTTACCCAATATCTGACATCTTTTACACAACTTGTTTAAAATATGTACAAGTAATATTAAAAAGAAACTTTATCAACTGCCATACAAATGAACAAATAAGGTTTCCATTCTTTATAGAGTTTATTCAAAAATAAACATGTTTAAAAATGATTCCCAAATTGAAATACAGAGATCAATCACATTTCAAACCCACACATTAAACATAAAAAATCACCACTAAAAAAATAAACAACAATAACAGCAAGCTGCCCTCAGAAAATAAATGATAAAACCTCTGACACTTAAAAACAAAACTGGAATATCACAGGATTTGAGGCAAATGGACCCAATTTTAAATAATCAGAGTTCAAATTCCATTTTCCACTTATTTAGGGCATCAAGTGTAACTCCACTTCCACCACAAACAACAACCAAAGCAGATTTAACTTGACCCAGTTTTCCCCGAGTTTGAAGGTCCTTCAGTATGCCACTGTACACAGCTGCTAAACTTGCACCACAAGCAGGCTCCACTAACTGTCGATGATCATCTGTGATATTTTAACACTATTTTATAAGGATCTACCAGCCTTCTATTGCATGTATTTTTGTGCAGTGTTTTTGTTTGTAAATTCAAAAGGTCAATATTAAGAAAACAGCAGTCATTTGAATGTGGAAGTAAATATATAGCCATAGAGATATTTGATACTTTTGAATAGTGTATCTATTATTGTTACACACCTCTTATGTTTAAATTCCTTCTCTTTCCTACAAGAAATATCTGAGCAAAAGAAGTTAATATTAAAAACAAAATATCTTACCGGCATACTTCAGACATGCATCTATAGCCTGTTTGTCTGTACAGAGCTGGGATATCACTGAGTATTTTTTACACAGATCAAATATCTGAGTACAAGGTGTGAGAGCACCAAGGCATTTGGCAACACTGTTAAATCATAAAGCATTGTTATAGAAGACAGTTTTACAGCATTGATGTTGTGTCTTATAAGAAAGTAATTATCATATAATTCGGCTAAAAAAACAACAACAAAAAACAAACAGAAAATAGGAAACCTTGTGATGGCTGGAATGGTGGTGATCTTGTCCTCTCTCAAGGACACATTCAGACAATCTGCCCCTACAGTCTCCATAGAAACCACTGGGATGTGACCCCAGCCTACCTTCTCCATACCCTGTATGACTCCACACAGTAAGCCCCCACCTCCGACTGAGGCCACCACTACATCAGGAGGGGACGGCAGCTGTTCTTTGGCCTCTACAACCAGTGACTCATGTCCCTCCCTGTAAAAGTAACAACATGATATTCAGTTGCTATGGTATAAAATGCAAACCACCCCCACATGCATACACACAAACAAATACACAATTGGATTTTCCCATTTGAATTTTTTATTTCAATTTATTTTTTTGCTTGTCAATTTTTTCCAGTTACATTGATTGTTTTCAGATCATATCCTTCCCACTTTCAAAAATTACACTTTGTGTCTAATTTAAGTCTAAAATTCTCCAAAGTGTAATGTTCCTTATCACAATTTACAAATTAAAAAAATGCAAATATTAAATGACAAACGAATGTCTTTAAGTTCACCTGTACAGAAACCAGCAGTGTCTGTTGAGACTGTAGCTCAACTGGTTTCTTTGAAAGAGAAAAGTTTTAGTGTCTGGACTTTAAAACTCTTTCTTTTCAGTTTCAGAATTATGTATCCTGATATTCAGAGAAAGCCTTTTGAATAACAACAAAAACATTATATTAAAAATCAAAAAATGATAAATAAAATTTATGGAATCCAGTTGTGTTCTAAATTTTAAAGAAAAAGCTCAAATATGATGGATGAGTAGGATTTTTTAAAAAATTGATTATGGGCAAACAGAAAATCAGACAGATGGATGAGAGACAGTACAGTACTCCTGGACCTGAATAACCAAATGAGTAGGGCTGTCACGGTTAACCGAAAACTCGGTTAACCGCTCCGAAATGGCGTTCGGTTCGGTTCGAGTCAGGTTTTCCGGAATTCGGTTCGGTTTTTTTATCTTTTATATAATACTAATTTGCTTGCAACACGCGTTGTGATTGGTTGTTTATTTCAATGAAGGGTTCTTTAACCAATGAAAATACAGGTAACATCGAAGACATTTAAACATGGCATACACATGTGGAAGGAAAACCAAATCACAAGTGTGGGAATACTTCACGTTTTGAATTTTCAATTGTTTGAAACAAGATAACTCTAGTCAATAACTTTATTTATTTTATTTTATTTTAAACGAGAAGTTTATTACTTTGTTATTTTTTGTTACATTTAACAACTTGTTCTGTTGAATAAAATGGATAGAAATTTGTGTCGGCAAAATAGTACTTTCTACAATGTCCTTAATCCTTATTATCCTTTGATATATATAAAGATGTTTTATTTAAATTCTCAAAATGAAAACCGAACCGAAAAAACCGAAAACCGAGAATTTATTTTCTGAACCGAACCGAACCGAAAAATGTCTGAACCGTGGCAGCCCTACAAATGAGAGGAAAAAATACAGATACAAAAGGCACATGCATCTTTAGAAGCCATGTTTTTCCATGTCAAAATGCTACATGTAAGACACTCAAAGTATAGAATAATTCTATTAAATACAATCTTACCAAACATCTGGGTGATCAAATGGATGGACATACAAACAATCTAGAAAAAGAGTTGTATTTGTATATTGAAAGATGACAAACTTTTAAAGAAAGTGCTTCAATGATGGTTTCATTTTTAAATTATTTTAATTTAAGTCAACAGAAAACAAAGAAAAAATACCTGGATCTTGTGCAATTTTAAGAGCAAACTGATTAGCTTCATCCCAAACACTACCATGGATCTCAACGGTTGCATCCTATATACATGTGTACATTTAATGGGAAAATATTTTTCATATCAAACTAAGAAAAAGAAAGTATAAACACAACCAGCATAAAGATGTAAATACTGAGAACATTGTAAACATATATGCTTCATAGATATAAACTTTATGTTGACTGATAGACAAAGTGACAGATGATAAATTACATTTATTTCCAACTGGACCTATTTTTTTTTTTATTTTGTTGATTTTTTTTCAATTTTTGTTGGCTGGTTTGGTTGAAGGTTGGGGGAGAGGGTATGGAGAATAAAGTGCTACCTGGTCTCTGAGTTTTTCTGCCACAAATGCAGGAGTAGTTGTAGGAAGAACAATGGTAGCAGGAAGTTTAAGGAGTCTAGCGGCATAGGCTGCTGCCAGGCCACCATTTCCCCCTGAGGCACAAACAACTCTTTTGCATCCCTTCTGTGCTGCCTGTAGAGAAAAAAAGGAACAGCGTATACAGACTCAACAAAGATTCACTCAAATCTTTTATTATTGCAGTAATAATATCACTGAATAAACAAGAATAGATATGGGTTACCCCATATCCAAAGATATTCGACTTTTAGATTTAATATGTTTAACAGTGTTTAATAACGTTTATAAAAATAAACTGCACTGTCTAGTTATTGAACTTGTGTAAATTTCGTGAGTCCTTAGCAATACGGTCACCCAGTCTCCTAACCATGCTAACAAACAGTACACATACCTATGTCCGCAAGACCAGTTAGCCTTGGTCTATACACACGTAAGTTGTCAAACGGACTCCCGCGAGATGGCAGACAGAACTTTTTTCATAATTAGATCACATGAATACAAATTTTGATTCATAAAAATTAAACGACTGTCAGTTTAGAAATCCCCGGCCAGTTCGGGTTACACATGTTTACAGGTACTCTCCCGATGTGTAGTTTGTCTACAC
>NW_026930285.1:0-41953 GCF_032062105.1 Saccostrea cuccullata
ATCCTTCCGGAATCGTTGAGGACTGGATAAAAAGGCTACAGAAATCAACAGAGAAACACTTATTAATTCCTCAAATGTGACAACCCGGATACCTCAATATTACTGCTTGTAACTACCTACAATCCAAAGAACAGGAATATTACCCCTACAGTGCCTCACCTCAACAATCTTTTACAGACTGATGAGAAAATGTCCAAAGTGTTGAAAAAATATAAATTCATCAACAGTAAAAGACAACTTTAAAAAACCTCCGGAGAATATTGTGCGAATCTTTATTTCAACAACGGAATTCATACACGTGGTCAATACATGCTCCGACTTCACGTTGTGGAACTGCCGATATAGTAAAGAGGGAAGTACTTTTACACTCGGAAACTAGAAATTTACCGTAAATGCCGATATGACCTGTGCATCAAAAAACCTGATTTATTGTACAACATGCGCTGGATGCGGAGAATTATACATAGGAGAAACCGGGACCGCCCTTTCGCACTCGTATACGCATACACAACATATCAACTAACCCGAGTACAGAAAAATAAAACTCAGTGAACATCTTGCTGTTTGTGAACTGGAGACAATTCTCAGTTTGTCCCTTTATAAACTCAAAACAGAGAACATAGAACATTTTAGAAAGATGGGAAAAACAAAAACATCTTATCAAGATTTTTTAACCATCCTTGAATCGTTAAATATAGACTGTCTCTTGACTTAACGAGGCCCGATCTACTTGCTCTGCGCATACGTTTTAACGCAGCGTCACTCAGGCACGTCACAGTACTCTTGACTGCCGTCACAATTGAATACAATAACCTCACAATTAAAATGACGTCAAATTGCGCTAAATGTTTCGCTGATCTTCTATGAACTGTGCATGTTGAAAGCTACAATTGTAGCTCATTCTGGCATTTCTATTATTTACATGTTTTTTTTTTTTTAAATTTTTTTTTTGATTAATAAACAACATTGGAATATAATTTATTTTGAGGTATCAATTTCTTAGTACATATTCATTAATTTTATCTTGTTTTACTTCAATCGGTGAGTCAGAAAAAAAACAACACTGCAAAAAAAAAAAGAAAACGATAGTTTAGTTTTTCTCCTCGAACATGTTGAATTGTTTATACACACCCTTAAATATACATGGATTAGCTTGAATTTAAAAAATTAATTCTACGAATCATTTAACTGCAACCTCCAAAATATTTTATTTTTTATATATTACGATATTTAGTAAGATTCGTCATTTTGTCGCCTTTTACCCCTCCCCCCGCCCCCTTTCACCCCTTTTTCACGTGAAACAACGTCGTGTGTTAAGAAAAAAAAATAAAGCATGGAGAGAAAATTATTTCATTATATAAGAATTATTTCATTTTTTAAAAACCAAAACAGTATTACAATAGTTTGTTGATGTTATGTTAACTCATTGCGAATTATAAAATATCTAGCCGAATTAAAATAAGCCTTTTTTGTCTTTTGATAGGCCCCCTTTCACTGCAATAAAGGCTACCTCCAATTTTCTTTTCATTTTTAAAAAAGGGATGAAAATTGCATGATATATGTGAAAAACAAAACATTTCATCATTTGTTTTTTTATTATTTATCAATTCCTTAGTTTATTGGGGAGTTTTAGTATGTAATTGTATATAAATGGACGAAAAATGGTCCATACCTTGAAATTGCCCCCATTTAACTACAATAAAGGCAAGGTTACAAAATTTTACTCTAATTTTTCTTGTCATAATACATACAAATATATTTCCAAAAATTAAAATTTTTTATCACTCCGTTTTCGTAATTTCCAACTAGATTGGGCCTCGTTAATTATTTATTACGCTATGAATGATGTTATTTTACTTTGACTCTATAATTGGTTCCTCTGTTAGAATTGTGACGTCATTGCATTGTTGTTGACATTATCATCAGGTAACGTTATTACGTCACATATTTGAATTGTTTTAAATTGTAAAACGTCTGAAGAAATAATGAAGAAAGCGCTTACGTTTTACTTTAGTCTGTCCACGACCGGAACGTCACTACTTTTGCAAAATATCTCAAAATAAATAAATACCTTGGCTTTCAACCTATGTCCGATTGGTAGATTGATTTTTTTCCCAAACTTTCAGCATTTATACGAACCCTCGAGGTCAGCCGGTGTAAACACACGGCGGCAAATTCAAAGTCTACGGGGATTTAACATTGCCAAAATGGCTGACACTTCGGAAGGGGATCCTGTATTATTATTTTTTTCTCGGAATTTTCCTTAGCCTTCCGTAAGTTACGTCATGTATGTTTCAACGCTGCGCACGTTGTATCTATTTACGCATGCGTTACAAAATAACGTGTTTTTGCTATTTACCATCTAGGCCTTAAACATATAATTTTTAAGTACTACAGCAGAATGCCACGGCAGAAGAAGACCAGAAAAGCTGTAAAATCTCTATAGGTATTATAGCATGATAGACACACACCCATGTTGACAACTTTGAGCTATGCAGCTATGTTGCAACCATGGACCTACTGTAGATTCCTCTATATTCTGGGATGTCTATAAATCCCTATAACAAGTTAGTATTTCTATATAAAAAATGACTTTACCTTATGTGAACATAGCCCGGTATTTAATCCAACATAGAAGGCAGGACAGTAAGCCTGTAAGTTCAGAACTTTGGCATCTCCAAACAATTACACATTGCACACATGTGTACACATAAACCACGTAAACGTAAACATGTCAGCCTATATCACGCACACTCTTGTTATAGCCACTATATTTTCACATCAGCCATAACTGGAACACTATAATTCAATTGCATTCATGTTCAAAACATTTTACACACGCAAAAAAACCTCCATATTTGGTCACATAATGGACAACAGTTTCTGTTGTTGTCTATTTCTTGGATAAGAATGACGTCAAGAAGCGACCTTGCCCTTTATAGTGTGGTGAAAGGTCTACTCACACCCATGTAATTTTTACCCGAGTTGTAATTTCACACACGTAACTAGTGATAGAGAAGAAGTTTAAATTCAGTATACACTGTTTATGGTACATACATGACCATGCCTTTTCTTTCATATTTTAATAAATAATAGAAATTTTTCAAAGTCCAAAACACGTCTTGTTTATTCTATATAAACAAGAAAGATAACTCTTAGATACTGAGTAATAATTAGTATCTCAATTGCTGGCAAGAGTTACCTCCCACAGAAATCAATCCCTAAAGCAAAATAAACTGAGACAAACTTATCATGGTGTTTCATTGTTCACAGTAAGGACAACAAATTAAAACCTATATTTTCACAGAAGCAAAATCTTAAATATAATAGATGAATATAGAAAAGATGAATATAATGATTCCATGGGTTGCAAATCTATATGCATAAGCTGTCTATTTTCACTAATTGTTATATTTTTGTATATATCAAGAATATGAGCCTTTCACAACTTCTAGATGGAATTTTAATTGTAATTTACATGTATAAATGTATAAAATTAAAATTAGAAAATAGTTTTCTTTGAAATACACGCAAGAAGTTGTGATTGGACAAAATTTGAAAAATATGAGTGCATTACAAAACCTCACACATTGTCTTGAAATTCAAATGAAAAAAAAAATTGGGGAGGGGGTGCAGCTATTGTTTTGGCTTCATTTTCATAATTTTCGTATTCGCTGAGCGCATGTGTGTTCAGGATCAATATTTTGATGTAATGTGTGGAATGATAATATCAATGAAATATGTCAATATTGTTCCTGAACAAACTTGCGCTATATAAATTTTAAAGCTAAAATTGTTGAAATTTCGTCCACTTTGTCCTCTTTCTGAAAAAAAAAATTAAAATCGGACTAGTCTGTGACGTCATAAAAACAAAAATTGTGAATACACTGCTTTGAAACTATAATATTTTCTGTTAATTTTTATTTCTCATACAATTTATGGAATTCAGCACATTTCAGGAAGTTTTCAAAATTCAACTTTTGTGGGGGCAAATATATGCAATATACCGCATATAGTTCTTTGTAAATCTTTATTTTCCATGTGCTCGAAGTATGATGCGCAATTATGTACATCAGTTTTTGAATCATGTATTGTCGTCTACAATCTTGAGTGAATACATATTATAATCTTTTCAAAGTAATACGCTTAACTATTCATGCAGTTTAAGAAATTTATTATTGTAAAAAATGTTTATCTGCTTGCTTTACTTTTAAGAACATCTTTTTGTGAAATTGTTTCTACGGAAAGACATAGCTGTCATTAATTTTTCTTATTTTGTTATTACCGCTTTTTACCATATCCTTATATGGTTATCTTTCTGCTGAGTGTTGTCTGATTAAAGTCATTATTGCGGCAGAACAGTAAAAAGACTACCAGAGACCAATGCTTCATTGTCCAACAAGGATGACCATGACGTTACACAGGCAGACCCTGTAAAGAACAAGGTGGACCTTTCAGACAGTGGAAGTATTCACAGTGTTACTTCTCAGTCAAGTGAATTTACTCTCTTCACTGACGATCTTGCAAGAAAAAAGAGCAGAGGCAAAGGCAGCCAAGGCGAAAATTCAGTACGCGATAAAGGAATTAGAACTACGAAAAAGCAAGCAGAGATAGAAGCAGAGCTCGAGGTGCTGAACCTGCAGAGAGAGGCAGAAGAGGCAGAGGCGGAATGTCAGATGCTGTAAACCACTATGGGATATATGTCACAAATGGCAGCTGTGGTCAAGGAAACCAAACCACAAACCCAAGGAACAACGAGTCATGTTGATATACAGGCTTCTCCTGTCGTACATATGAACCCATATGCACCGCCATACATTCCACATCAACAAACCTCACCTCAAGTGGCTGACGTAAATAGATTTCTACTTAGGAAGGACTTACTATTTTGTAGACTTTCTAGCTTTACTGACAAACCAGAAACATATTGTGCGTGGAAGTCAAGTTTCTTTTCTGTTGTGAACGAACTACAAATTATGTTGTCCGAACAAATGGATCTCCTGATCAAATACCTAGGAGCAGAATCAAGAAAACATGCATTAAGCATCAAGACATCAAATATCTTTTATTTGTCTAAGGGATTACAACGGCTCTGGGATCGCCTGGATGAACGTTATGGGGCTCCAGAACTTGTAGAGGCTTCCATAAGGGCCAAACTCTCCAACTTTCCGAAACTAGGAAATAAGGACGACGAGAAACTTTACGAGCTACAGTATCTGACATCCTCATGGAATTACAGTTTCTAAAGAAGGATCCAAAATATTCATGCATGTTATCTTATCTGGATTCTTCAGTGGGAATAAGGACAATAATTTCCAAATTGCCGTATTCCATATAGGAAAAGTGGACCAATTGTGCCGTTAAATACAAAAATACACATGGAGCCATCTTTCCTCCATGTAACATCTTTGTTGACTTTATCAAGGAGATGAGCAGAATCAGAAATGATCCAAGTTTTAAGTATCACAGTGACAGTAATCAACAACCATTGACCGCATTCAAGGGAAAAGTGAGCACCAAAAAGACAACTGTGACCCAACAGACTGAAACAGCTAATTCCCAAGATCTTAAGGATGATGGATGTGTGATTCACAAGGGACCTGGGGTGAAACACAGTGTTGCTAACTTTAGAGTGTTCAAGTCGAAATCTCTGGAAGAACGCAGGAGACTAATGCGAGAGCATGGACTGTGTTTTCGTTGTTGTTCTGGAACTCACAGAAAAGTTGAGTGCAAGGCAAACATTAAGTGCAAAGACTGTGGAAATGAATGTCACACCACAGCATTGCATGTGGACAGCGCTTCAGGTTTCAGTGGTAGTGTTGAGAAACAGAAACATGCACCAGTCCATGGCGGGGAGGAACCCCCCAAAAAAACCCTTGGTCCCAGTGAACACGTGACAACAATGAACAGTAGCTGTACGGAAATTAGTGGAGAATTCAAAGGAAAATCCTGTGCCAGGATAGTTCCTGCAACAGTGACCTACCACGGAAAAGCTTTCATTCTCACTCCAAATATCTTACTTACTCAAAATACAGACACTCTGAATGATGAAGTTTGCAACACAGATGCTAAGGATCTACTAAGAGTGCAGTGAAAAAGAGTTCAACACCTTTCCAAGATGTTTTGGGACAGAAGGAAAAAGAATATCTGCATACGTTACAGATTCGCAAGAAGTGGCATCAAGATCAAAGAAACGTTAATGTGGGTGATGTCGTACTGCTCAAGGACGTAGAAACTCATAGAAACATGTGGCCCCTGGGGCTTGTGATCAAGGTGTTTCCCGGTAAGGATAACCTAGTTCGCACGGTGGAAGTTCGCGTCAGCAAGGACGGAAAGACATATATCAGACCAGTGACAGACTGGTAATTTTGCTAGAGGAGTGAAAACTTTGTGATATCAAGACAGATATCAGACGGGAGTGTTTTGGCTTCATTTTCATAATTTTCGTATTTTGGCTATATTTTAAAGAATAGTTTGAAGTACGAACTAATATTTTTTTGTACGACTCAATTTGTTAAAGATTGCCGCCATACTTTTGTTGATTTTTGTCGTTCTGTTAGAACCCCGGCTATCTACAGTGTAAGTTCATAATAGATTTTATTTTATCTTAAATCTCTCGGTCATTATCTATATTACTTGTGTGTTAAATGCTATAGATGCTAACCTTTGCATTTTTATAAAAAATTGTAAATCTTTATTTTCCATGTGTTCGAAGTATGGTGCGCAATTATGTACATCAGGTTTTGAATCATGTATTGTCGTCTACAATCTTGAGTGAATACATATTATAATCTTTTCAAAGTAATACACTTAACTATTCAAGCAGTTTAAGAAATTTATTATTGTACAAAATGTTTATCTGCTTGCTTTAATTTTAAGAATATCTGTTTGTGAAAATTTTTCTATGGAAAGCCATAGCTGTCATTAATTTTTTCTTATTTTGTTATCGCAGCTTTTTACCATATCCTTATATGGTTATCTTTCTGCTGAGTGTTGTCTGAATAAAGTCATTATTGCGGGAGAACAGCTATGCATTTTCAGTTAGAGGGGCACTATCGACTACCAAAAAGTCCTTGACAAATTAAAAGTTAATAAAAATTAGTGATGGGGCACAAGCAGAAAGTAGTAGTAGCTCTATTTTCTATATATCAGTGAAATCATTGATGGGGGGGGAACCCCCATCCTCTCGTTCCTACAGCTATGAGGGTTATAGCGTTCGTTTTATACACAGCTGAGTTAAGAATTTTATGATTTTCTTTGATTTCAAGTTAGATAATACATCTATAGTAATAACACAGGAAATATTGCATATTTTCAAAAAAACTGCTATTAATATTTAGCAGATGAGACAAATAATAATTCTACTGTGTTTAGAATGAAAATTGGGTCTCCTGAGGCTTTAAGGATTCTATAATACTTAATGAGGCAGTAAAGTTGATACAGTAAACGTTTTTTTTATGGGGAAAAACTGTTCTTCATAGGAAGAGATAAGGGGAGACAATAAAAACTAAATTCAACTAAGCTCATCTATATTAATTGAAAATCTTTGAAATGGATTACAAAGGTGTTCTGAAAATCTTATAGCCCAAAAGAGTTCACACAAACAAAAATAGTGACCATGGACTAAACTACATATTAAGTTGATCTAATTGACTATTAATTTGACATTTTTTGTAATGCACAGGTTCTTGACATTCTTAAAAAGGTGTACCAGGCATTTGAGCAAGAGAGGACACAGGGAAGGGTAAAAAACATTTCCACCCCTCTGAAAAGACTTTCCACAGCAACAGGTATGAAATATCACACAAATACTCTGCTACTGATACAGACAGATATCTGTAATAATATACCTTTTCACAAAATATCCGGCATATAAGACCAAAAAATCGAACGTTAATTCTGAAAGAAGAAAATCTTTATAGTTATTTAAGTCAAACAAGAGACCCATGGGCCATATTGCTCACATGAGCAATCTATTTAGGAAAAGCAAGATTTAGTTCAGAATTGACAAGTATATGAAAGGGTATATGCATATGTTATCTCATCCTACCCTAAGGATCCACAAGTTGGGTTGAAATTGACACAATGTTTCTAGAGAAAAATATTCAATAGTGAAATGTTTTTGATGTATAATGCTGACAGCAATGAAAACGACAGACCCATTTTGATCAGAAAAGCTTATTTAAGCCATTGACTATAGTGAGCTTATATTTTCTTGCTTTTATTACATTAAAACATATTGTGATTGATTGATTGATTGTATACTGTTTAACGTCCCTCTCCAGAATATTTCACTGATATGGAGACGTCACCATTGCCGGTGAAGGGCTGCAAATTCAGGCCTATGCTCGGCACTTATGGCCTTTGAGGAGGGAGGGATCTTTATCCTGCTGTGACACGGGGCCTCTGTTTATACGGTCTCATCCGAAGGACCGCCCCATTTAGTCGCCTTTTACGACAAGCAAGGGGGTACTGAGGACCTATTCTAACCCGGATCCCCACGGGGCCTAAAATATATTGTGAGATTACATATAGAAAAAAATCTCATAAAACATATTGTGAGATTACATATTAAAAAAAGAAATGACAGAGTGACAGAGTTATCAAACTTCAGTTCTCTGCTTACACAGTAAGTCATTTTATATTTAAAAAATGAAAACATAGTCTGTGCATTGCATCCTCTAATACATGAAGTACATAAATCTTTTAACATATTTTACTATAGGAATATCTGAAAGAACTCTGAAGGCAAATCTCCTGTCTGATCCAGTGAAAACTGTGGTTGAGGATCTGCAAGTCCCTCCTGTACAGCAGAAGATCCACTCCAATAAGGGGCTTGATGACTTCAATGAGGACCTACTGAAAAGGACCATCAATGAGATGCAGTTGAGGCGCGAGTATTTTTCTCTCCATCGACTGTCAGGTGTGTTGGTAGAACGAAGAATCAGGATCACCAAGTCATCTCTGGCAAGACTCGTGAAGAAGCTTGGATTCAGGTATGAATCAATTGGAAAAATATAATCTACAAATAAGGCATATAATTATTAAAATTACATGTATTTATCAAATACACTTATTGACTGGATTCAAGGGCAACATGCAATTTGTTGGACCTACAGGGTGAAAAAAAAAAGCATTTCGCTTTCGAACCCAGTCAATAAATGATGTTATACCTTTCATTATATCATTATTGTCCAATATCTTGCTCCGCAATCAAACATTGATTTTACATTACTGTTCAGTAAACAAAGGAAATATTAGACTTATTTTGGCATAGATTTATATAAGAACAAATTTTAAAGTATCAAAATAAGCATTGTTTGCATGCTTAACAAGAGGCCTATGGGCCACATCACTCACCTTAGCAATGTAGCTGGGAAGAAAAGCAAAAGTCAATTCAGTATTAAAAAGCTTAAATGCATATCCCAATAATAAGGAGGGGGATATGATTTGAATTAATACCTTGAATGTACGCAAACTAAAAATGCTCACATATTTCTTTGACATAATGTGGCTTTTTCTCACTAAAATTTGATCTTTCATTTTGGCCCCGCCCTATCCCTGGGGGTCATAATATGAAAAAAACTTGAATCTACACTATTAAAGCTTCATATAAATATGACCAATCATGGCTATATTCTTATATAGACTGACACATCTGTTTCATACTTGGATATTTTACTTGAAAAAGACGTTAATGGTAATCTAACAACCAAGCTCTATGATAAACGTGATGACTTTAACTTTTCTATCGTCACCTTCCCTTACTTATGCAGCAATATACCTTCATCACCTGCATACGGAGTGTATATATCTTAGTTGATTCGATACGCAAGAGCTTGTTGTACGTATGAACAATTGGTAAATTATTGACAAGCAAGTTGATTAAACAAGAATATCAGCCTTCTCGTTTAAAGTCATCATTTCGTAAGTTCTATGGTCGATACAATGACCTTGTCAGCAAATACAATTTATCATTGAGTCAAATGCTGATACTAATTGATAGTCAATTATTTACACACTGAATTGACGACGGATTTTTCCGATAATTCCCGATCATGACAAGAAGCACCTCGCTGATGTAACCGGTTGACAGGGGATGCTTACTCCTCCACCTCTGATGTAACGGAGGTTCGTGTTTGCTTTGCTCTTATTTTGTATTGTTTTATGGACTTTGGGATTGAATACTGTTCGTTATCTCCATACCCTTCTTCTTGAAAAGATGATATTTAAAGATTTTTCCTTTGTAAAACTTGAATCATCCATTTTGGCCCCACCCTACCCCCAGGGTAAGGATTTGAATAAACTTTAATCTTCACTACCAGAGGATGTTTTCACATTAGTTTCATCTTTCCTGATCCAGTAACTCTTGGTAAGATGTTTTAAACATGTCACCTAATTTTCACTTTTTCTGAATTATCTCCCCCTGAAAGAGGGCACCTCTCTTCATTCGAGCAAACTTGAATCTTCTTCACCCAAAGATGCTTTGTGGCAGGTGTAATTGAATTTGGCAGAGTTACAGACGGACAGAAAGACAGGACTTCAGAACAAACGTGATCAGAAAAGCTCACTTATCTTAATCACCTTTGCACCTTTGTAAATAATATTCTTCTTTTTCTTTCATATTCTACAAGTCTGGTTCAGATCGGAGGTTTATTGGTGAGCGTAATGACATTGTCAGTATGCGCCATACTTACCTGAGGTCCATCCGAAACTTTAGAGAGGCGGATCGTCCTATTGTTTACTTGGATGAGACTTGGCTGAACACCAATCACGTAGCGAGGGGAGACTGGGTGGACTGTCCTAGGACTTCTACCTCTGCCTTTAAGTCACACCGTGAAGGTCATGGGCGCTTTGTTCCACCTGGGAAGGGGTATCGTATGATAATTGTGGATGCTGGTCCTTCGGCTGTAGGAATGATCCCGGGATCAAGCCTAGTTTTCGAGTCGAAAACTGGCACTCAGGATTATCATGATGAGATGAACTCGGGAAACTTCACGAGGTGGTTCACTGAGCAGTTGCTCCCTCACCTACCGGGTAATTCAGTCATCGTGATGGATAATGCTTCCTATCACAGTCATCTGGATCCTGAGTATAAGTGTCCGACATCGTCGGCGCGAAAGGCCGAGATCCAGTCTTGGCTTGATAGAAAGGGTATTCATTACACCCCGGCAATGATTAAGGCTAAATTACTCACATTGGTGAAGCAGCATAAGCCTCGTCCTAAGTATATGATTGACGATTTGGCTTCACAGGCAGGTCACAGTTTTGCGTCTATCTCCTTATCACTGTGAGCTGAATCCCATCGAGCTGGTTTGGGCTGAATTGAAAAGCTTCGTCGCCAGTAGCAAGAATTTAAGAAAGATAAAGTGATGGAGCTATTCAATCAAGCAAGATCAGCTTACGATGTGGAGAAGTGGAGGAGGGTCGAGAGGCACGTGATAAATGAGGTAGAGACAAAACTGTGGGAACTTGACGGAGTTCAGGATGACGAGGTCGCTCCGGTCATCATTGACTTGACGGACTCATAGGACAGTGACAGTGACTTAGACTCAGATTCTGGTGATGACGAAAGTGACGCTGACTCTGACGTTTCCATGAACTCCGTCGAGGAATCTGATGATGAAGTCATTTGTTGCATATGTGGTGACTATAATGCTCATGGACGGTCACGAAAGACTGCGTGGGTGGAGTGTGAGTTGTGTAAGAGGTGGAGTCACCGCATATGCACCAAGTCCTCTCTAAAGTCAAATAAGTGCCTCCGATGTTGGAACAGTTCGTACGAACTGAATCCGCTTTCTTCATGAGTCTTCCTCTGATGATTGGTGAACTGTTCCTCTTTGAAAGTAAACGAAATATTATTAATCATTCATTGATGCATGTATCACTTAGTGTTGGATTATAGATTTACATGTAGGTATTCATATTTGAGAAAAATAAGCCATTGCAGTAAACGCTAAGAATTCAGTAAACTTTTGACATTGTTTGAATGCTCATAAATGGATGAGAGTGCACTGATTTCAACAAAAATTTTAAGTAGCAGACACAAATCTGTGTATCAGTTTTTGATTTCAAAGAATGGAGTTGCTTTTGTTACTAGTTTAATTTGGGAGAAAAATAGACTACACTAAAATACATAATTATATTTTAAATCTTGTTGTTTGACAAGATATGCAAAGTATGCATGGGTAAAAAAAGATATTTTCAAACAAAGTGAAAGTTTATCCTAACAGTGACGTCCATCAAAGGCGTGGCACCTGAAGTCTTTTCAGCTGTAAATATGACAATTGAAGCTGAACTTGGATTTTATGAGGGTAAAAATATGTCTGCTCCCTGTAACAGTAAGCAATCAACTCAGTCAATATATATGCAACTTTTACACAGTACTATAATCATGATAATTTCAATTAAACCCATTCTCGGTAGAGGTAGTATCAGTAAGCCCTGTTAATGTGGGTAGCATATGTGACCTGTATGTACACAATAAATTAACCTCTTTTTTATTATTTAGCTTTTATGAAAGTTGATTTTAATTGATTTAAAGTATTTGACTTTAGCATATTTTCATTGACTGGGAGAATTTTTGTGAAATATGCTGTAAGATAAACATTCTATGTCTTGGGTTCTCCATATTCCATATATGCAAAATAAATAAGAAATCAGGAAAGAAAGGATCACTTCATTATGAATAGGGATTTGACCTATAGGACCGGTCTTGGTTTTTTTCTCTACAAAATCCTTGTCGATTTCCGTTCTGATTAAAGACATTAGGCTGAATACATATAACAATTTGTTTTTCCTAAATCTTTTTTTTCAGCGAGTAGAGGTAGGAGGAACCCTTTCATTGATTTTTTGAGTTTGTTATCTCAAAATATAATAATTGATATTTGCCTTTAACTTCTCAATGTGCATAATGGTAATGTCTGCTGTCTCTGAAATTCTATTCTTTATCATGTTTATGTCTAGGCTAATTTATCCGTGAAGAAAATAAACATGCCATTAATATAATGTGTGCAAATTATAGGCCTAATTCAAATCCAAGGGAGTACAGTTACTGATATATGAAGCCAAAATTAAAGTGATAAATTCTAAGGAATTCATCGCAGCTCAATGCTGCCAAGAATACCTGTATTGAGTAACACAGAGTGAGTTATTTTTGTCCTCGGAGAAAGTGTGCTTATACTTAACAGCTTAAGTTTGTTCCGCCTGACTGAAAACTGAACATTGGATTGTTACGCGATTAGATATCTCTTTAGTGTTTCTTATATCAAGAATGGACATGCATAAAGGATAGCTTATTGAAGGAAAATACACAAGTCTGTAAAAAAAAAAATATTAAAATAGTCTTTGAAAAAGCGAAAAATTAAAACTTTAAAGGTGTGGTACCGGGTGGATTCGAACCCCCGATTTTAAAAAAGTTAGTTTGCACCATGTAATAAACAGCGCATATATCAACTGAGCTAATCTGACTATAAGTTTTAAAGGTATAAATTTGAAACAGATATCAAAATCAGGTTTCCTTATTTTTGTAGGTTTTTTGTAAATTTCGACCCTAGGGCAGGCGTGCCCCTAAAAAAATCCTATTTTAAATTAATCCTTATATCCAAACCTATCAAAATATCACAATTTTATTTAGGGGCAGGCCTGCCCTGAAGGACTTCTAGGTCAAAATTCATGCAAAAATCAACGCTTTAACAGACAAAATGGTGTTTCGGCCAACTTTGAAGGTTTATTGTTAAGTTGTAAATAATAAGTATTAGGTATAAAATACAAATTTGAAAAATCTAGACATATATACGGTAGAAAACAACAAACAAAGATTAATTTTTAAATGTCACTTTTTCCGGGAAATTGTTCTCTTCTATAGGTCAATTCTTTTGTCATAGTGAATACATCCTTTGAGTGCCAAAATATTGATAATTTATATAGAAAAATAGCATATTGGATACTTAGGGTATTTTATTATACATAAACAGTCTAATAAATGGATTTTTATACGCTATACATCTACAGCTGTTTAGTGTAGTGTTAAAAGCGAAAGTAGACGTTCTCCACAATCAAAGGAATTTAATGAAAAATTACCATTTTTCTAACACAAATAGAAAGTCGGTATTGCTTTCCTAAATGTTATCCCTTTTCCTGTGTAACTCTTTAAGCCGACTGATGTGGTCAAATCAGTTCATTAATCAATGCTAGCCCGTAAAACGTTATATAGCTATTACATATAGGCTGCATGCCGTCTAGAATGTAGGTCACTGTATTTGTACTGTCTATAGCCAATACGGACGCGTGTGAACAATGCATTTTGGTATACTCTATCATAAAACTTCATATAGATCTTCAATGAACGTTTGTACAGCAGTAAATAACGAAAACAACATTTAAAAACTTACCTTTCTGAACCGTTGGATGGTTCTACAGGCTGCCATATGAGGAATGAGTGCGTCCATAAGTTGCACTGTTTTATATTCGGAGTATTCCCTCATTTATCACGATAAAACTCGCCAAAATGTTGTTGAATAATGTGTATTTCTCATATTTGTATTAAAAACACGTATATTTCATTTATTTCTATTTAATTTTATTTTTTGAATTTTTTATTTGGAAAGAACGACTACTCCCTTCAAAAACTGGTTCCCGGCCCCGTAATCTAGAAGTTTACTATGTTAAATCCCCGTAGACTTTGAATTTGCCGCCGTGTGTTTACACCGGTTAACCTCGAGGGTTCGTATAAATGCAGAAAGTTTAGGGAAAAAAATCAATCTACCAATCGGACATAGGTTGAAAGCCAAGGTATTTATTTTGAGATATTTTGCAAAAAGTAGCGACGTTCCGGTCGTGGGACAGACTATAACATTGTTACTTTGTCATTTTTTTCTAATATTTATTACCGGACACTGTGCTATTTCTTTTCATTTTTGAATATATATATATATATATATATATATATATATATATATATATATATATATATATATATATATATACGTTGATAAGTTAAATCCTTGGTACAGTAAAAATACTTTAATAAAAAAAAACAGAATGCTGCAGTCAAAATTAAATAAAATCTTTACTGTTAGCGCTTTCAGCCATGTTGGCTCTTCAGACAGTTACAAAAAATTCAAAACGTTGTCAATAACGTTGCTAATGACGTCGTGATAACTTTAGGCATTATGACGTCACAATGTAGTTTGTGGTATATGGAAGGGAATTACCGCCAAAAGTGTATGTATCTTGCTTTTATTCTTATTCTGCCTACTTCTTTATGCTTTGTTATTATTGTAATTATATGTCCCTTTATTGTTTTCATATTCGTCTTGATTACATTTCAATTTGACTTTTATCCTTCTTCATTTTGCCCTTACTTCTATGTTGCTTTATTCTTGTAAATTCATTCTACTTTCTTTTAAACTTAAACAGTTTCTTTAAGAAATTATTAGCATTATCTCTGCTACGAATGTTAATTCAATCACGCTAACAATGAAGCATATTCAATGAAGACGAATGGAAGTTGTCAAACCGTCAAAATTTAGTGCGGCATTATAACGCTAGGTGGCGTGGTGTTCGCTACGAGTGTTGGTAAAAGTAGGTAAGCAAACCCGGGTCGGGTTATTTGAGATTCTTCAATACGCCTTAATACTTTATCAATCGAACTTCTGAAGGCCGGATCCGATCTCCCGATCCAATGATGGAAACTCCATATTTATTTTCTCTGGGCACACAGGAATAGCGGCTTCTTTTTTCAGACATAACTTTATACTATACTGAATATGTTCATTTAAAGGCCGACCCACTTTTTGTAAGAGTAAGGGTCAAATAAGTAAATGTAGTACGTATAGTAGGAAGAAAATTTAAATTTGATTTCAAGAAGTTGAATCTAACTCAAACCCACCCCCCCCCCCCCCCCCCCCCCGAAATAGGATTTCATTGGCGTCGGAAGCTATTTGAAAGTTGGGGGGTAAGAGTAAGATTTTTTTTTTGACCTTCAAAAAAAAATTTGACAAGCAAAAAAAAAAAGAAAAAGAAATGTCCATTTTCCAAAAACAAAAATCCTATTTCGTGAGGTGGGGTGGGTTGGGGGTGGGTTGAAGGTTCGAACTCCAGTGCCAACGTTTTCTTTTTCCAAATACCACCACTTTCCCCTTTTTATACCTTTACTGCATCGTGTTCATGGGAAGTGGGGGGGGGGGCAAGTTTGGACAATTTCCTGGGGTTTATTTTGTTTTCAGCCGTTGTTTTCAGCCGGGTAGCTTGAATATTTATTCCCTTGTTGCCCCCCTCCCCACTTTCAAAAACGATGCTACGTCACTGTTCTCTCGCCTGAAAAATATAACTCTACTAAAGTTATTTGTTGGATATTTGAATTACAGTTTAATTCTTATAAAAATGTTAAAGATTTTGAAACTAGTTAACCCTTATAAATTGGGTTGTTTTTCAGAACCTTCCACTGAACTGAACTTTATTTCACAACATATAGTAGCTGCTGATGCGCGTGATTCTAGGGACAGGGCTTTGCAAAGGAGTGAGGAGCGTTATGGGTAGGCAGGCGCGGATCCAGAATTTTTTTTCCAGGGGGGGGGGGGGGCAACCCAGTCAAAAAAAAAAAATCCAATCTAAAAAATTTCTTGACAAGCATAAAAAGAAGGAAAAAAAACTAAACTTGCTCAAACGTCAAAATTCTATTTCATGGGGGGGGGGGGGGGGGGGGGGTTAGCTTTTTTTCCTTGTATTAGTAACCTTGTTAATTCCAAAGGGTCCTACCCCCCCCCCCTCTAGATCCGTGCATGGAAGGCGAAGTCGGAACCAGACTACATGCACCCAGGCATACTAGAAACACCCTGGTCTTTTTTTCTGCGTTAATATTTTATATTAAAATAGCATTTTTCAATAAAGAAAGAAATATCTTTAGTACGCACCGTGTTTGTCATCAACCAGGAGAGCTAAAAAAAAATCTTAAAACTCGAAAATTATATTTGGTGGTGGTGAAGAGGGGGGGGGGGGGTTCGTCAACTTTTTTCTGTAATAAATTTTACTCATATGCCACTAAGTACATGACTTTTAATATATAAATTGACTATTAGTACTGCAACAAAAAGTGTAAGGGATGGGGGGCAACAAGCCTTTCGCTGAACTTTTCCAGTAGTAAAGAGTTACGTTTAGGAAAATGTTTCGTGGCCACCCTCCCCTCTACCGATGAAACTTACCCCATAGGAGGTCGTCCACCCGGAAGTCAGTATATATATTGAGACTTTGGTGATGTGATTGTACATTGTATAATTTCCTTTTCGAGAATTTTTCACTCAAAAGGAGAAGCCACCTCTTGCCGGTGGAGAGCTGCAAATTTGTCCTATATACTCGGCACTTATAGCTTTTGAGCAGTGAGGGATTTTTTTTCGTGCCAGCACCTACTGCGACACGGGACCTCGGATAATACGGTCTAGATCTCATCCAAAGGACCGAACTCCACATCCTATAGTGGGATTCGAACCCACGACGTATTAGTCGACTCCTTACTACTGTACTTCGTGACTCTATATAGAGCAGACGCCGTAACCACAGTGCCACGCGGGCGACTGCATCCAAGGGGGGGGGGGGGGGGGAAGAGTCATTTTCCATATGTACTCGTGAAGATTACCTATGTTTAACTAAATGGTTAAAATGATTTAATTATAAAACACTATTAAAATGATATTATTTAAATATTTATTCATACAGAACCAGGGACCTATGGACCTACTAGTATATAGGTCCCTGATAGAACGGATAACTTTTCTTCAAAAACTGAAAACGTTAGTATATATAAACTTTGTTTTACGATTTAAAAAACTATTCGGGGGAAGGTTTGCTAGGAATGGGGGCGAATTGCTATATATAGCGAGATTTCCCACGGAAGACTAGCTATATATTGAAACTTCCCCGGGGGAGGGGGGGAGTCCCACTGCATGTATAGTCTTCCGAAGGAAGCATCACTATGTAGTCAGTCTTCCAGGGGAAATCTTACCATCTAGCGAGACTTCCGAGGGAATGGCATGTATCGGGTACATACCTGGACTTATAACAAACCTTTGTCTTTTAAAAATTTAAGTTTGATTAATAAAGTATTAAGGCAGAAAATTGAAAAAACTCGAATAACCCCGGCCCGGGTTTACTTACCTAATTTTACCAACACTCTTAGCGAACACCCCTGCCACCTAGCGTTATAATGCGGCACTAAATTCGGACAACTTGTATTCGTCTTCATTGAATATGCTTCATTGTTTGCGTGATTGAGTTAACGTTCGTAATAGTTATAATCATTTAGAAACTGTATCAATTTAAAAGAAGGTAAAATGAATTTACAAGAATGAAGCAACATAGAAGTAAGGGCAAAATGAAGAAGGATAAAAGTCAAAGCGAAATGTAAAAAAGACGAATATGAAAACAATAAAGGGACATATAATTACAATAATAACAAAGCATAAAGAAGTAGGCAGAATAAGAATAAAAGCAAGATACATAGACTTTTGGCGGTAATTCCCTTCCATAGTGGTAGCAGCTGCATGAACTTTTTCAACGCAGTCAAAGAATGTATAATTAAAGCATAGAAATAAAACAAGTTTTGTGAATTATACATAATCTCATTTGCAATTCAGTTTTGGTTTTAAAAGTCTTATAAAGTAGTCCTCTTTGGTAACACGGGCGATTTCATCCGATGTCCACATTTTGTAGAACGGGAAAATCTTAAATTTCCCTTTACCACACTCGGCGAAATGTTCTGAACAAGGGGTGCATCTGACAGTTTCGTCCCGTATATGTTGCTTGTGTACCCTCACTCGTGCGTTAAGTTGATTTGTCTGCCCTATATAATATTCGCCACAGGTTGGGCATGTTGCACAGTAAATCAAATTTGAAGATTTACAATTCATACTGGTATTAGGTTTTAAAACTTTCCCGTTTTTAAGTGTAATTTGTTCGCCCTCCTGAATGAAATCACACGTTCCACATCGGGGGTCACTACACTTTTTGACGACACTCTGGTTGCTAGAGGAAAATTTTGCTTTGGTTAATATCCTCTTCAGGTTTGGTGCTTGTCTTCTGCTGTTAATAATTGACGATTTATCCAGAAGATTTTTCATGTTTTCAGATTGTTCTAATATTGGAAAAAATCGCTTTGCTGAATTGAGAATATTGTGGTTACGGGGGTTGTGAGTTATCACAAATGGAATATTCTCTTCGTCGTTTTCCTCGGGATGGCGAATATGTCGTAATTGGGTTATAGGTATGTCTTTTGCCCGGTTGATTCCGTCCTCAATAAGGTTCATTGGGTAATTTTGTCGCGTCAGGTGTTGTTTTAGTTCTTGGAGTCTTTTCAATCGTAAAGAAGAATCGGTCACGATTGTACAAATACGTCTCGCCATATTGTATGGAATGTTCCTTTTTGTATGTGACGGATGGAAAGAGCGAAAGTCCAAGTATTGATGGGTATCTGTTTCTTTACAGAATAGGTCTGTAGAAATATCCTCTCCGTTTTTTATTTTAAGTATATCAAGGAAAGGAAGTGAGTCCCGATTCATGTCACTTGTGAAATTAATTGAATCATGTAACTCATTTATGACCGAATGGAATTTTGTAAGATCCTCTTCACTCTTTGTCCAAAAGATGAAGCAATCATCCAAGTACCTTTTCCAGTTCTCTTTAATGTACTGCGTAAAGTCTAGATCAAATGTTTCCGGTGTAAAGACGAATAATGACCCCCATCGAATAATGACCGGGGGGTCATTTTTTTAACGACAAAAATGACCCCCTACCCGTAGAAAAAAATCATCTTTTGTAGAAAAAGAGTCCTAGGGGTCATTATTTTATATGTTAGTCCTATAAAATATTGACCCCCATTGAAAAATGACCCCCTTTAAAGTGATACAAAATTTAAAACAGGTGAAAGGGAAAAATATGCTGTGTATTATAATTGTTCTTCCTTCGAGTAATTCATGCATTTGTTCGAATAGATTGGATCTTTTTTCTTCTTAGCACGTAGGGGTAATAAAGTTCCTCATTTCTCTCTGTCGAAATATTGACAATTCAGTTTTAAGCAATTAACAATCAATCAGTTAATCATTTCTCTGATAAAGAAGTAAACCTAGAAAATCAAAGATGGTACATGTAAATGGATCAAACGCACGCTGGAGATGAAATTTATGAATATAACTTTTTTTCTTTACTGACTCCATTGATACGTTGTTTCAGAAAAAAAATGGTTGGGAAAAAGTAGAAATTTGTAGCAGACGAATTAATATCGGTGCGTACAAATAAGTAATTTGTTCGAATTAATAAGGTTTCATTCGTACCAGTGAATAAAAGTAGAAATGGATGACAGGACGCCTCGATGCTGTATATTTTTCATATGTTCCATCCTTTACGTGCAGACTATCACAATATGATTAAAGATATTAAATCTTTGCAAATACATATTCTGTTTATAACCCCCCCCCCCACCCCACCCTCGGTAGAACAACCAGACTTGCAATGAACATTTTCAAGTGAGAAATTAAAAATTAAGAGATTCACGTAGTCTTTCAATGCTAAAATTGTGTTTGAAAAGAGAGTCTTTAATTGTCAAGTAAATAAAATTTCTTTTCAATATTCCTCCTTTTAATGTTTGTTTAAAGAATGATATTCCACTTGTTTTTAGAAATCAAACCATGCAACAATCAGGTTTAAATACTCTTTAATAGAAAAAATTAATTTTCCTTCATTTCAACTTTTAGCTTGCATAAGTTTGGCAAATCCCATTTGACAATGATAGAGGAGGAAATTTTTATCCCCCCCCCCCAAAAAAAACATTACGTTAAATTAAAAAAAATGAAAAGAAAAATATAAATAAAACTCTATACCTTTCAATAATACTGAAAGAGGCTCTAGATAAAATATTGAAATGAAGTTAAGCCTTCACACAAGTACTATCATATCATAATTTACTTCGCCATGATTAAAGCATACTTTAAATGCTGGTGGAGGTATACTTGAAAGTATTGTGGCTAAGTAACAGTTAAAAATTAGTAGAATAGTAGATTATTTTAAGCTTATTTTTAGTCCCTCCTTATAGAAAAATAGGGTAGTTTTTTGTTGTTGTTGTTGCTTTTGTTGATAATCGACTTCCTCCTAAATAAGAAAGGGGGTGGGGTGGGTACAGTGTATAACACCTAAAAATATACTCTGTAAAGCTATGGGCTAGTGTAAAATACACATTCCAATGCAAAAGCTATACATGTAGATATAACCTTTTGACAAAGCACACAGTATTCATTACATTTCTTCATTCTTGTTTTACTCCACCCTTTTACTCAGTTCTGAGTATATTTTTCAGAGAATTTAATATGAAAATCAGAACAAACATTTTCATTTTTGTAACGTCTTCTTTATACTGTATCATAGTATGAAAAGTTAATTGAAGATCATTTCTTTTTATGTTCCCGTACGCGTAATCGAGGATTCGGGGGTATATAATTTTATCGTGTCCGTCTGTATGTCTGTCTGTCTATCTATCTGACGGTCTGTTTGTCCGCAAAAACTTTAACCTTGACCATAACTTTTCATTTATTGGAGCTATGACTTCCATATTTTATATGTGTATTCCTTGTGACAAGACCTACTTTGGGTACCACCAAATTTGACCTTTTGACCTTTACCTTTGAGTTTGTCCCATGTTACACAAAAATGCCAAATTGTTACTTTGGCCATAACTTTTAAACGGTAGATACTAGTACTCTCATACTTCACATATGTATTTTTTTGGCATGACCTTTCATTGGATACTAAAAACTTTTACTTTTTTACCTTGACCTTGGAGATTTCCGTACTTATGAAAAAAATTTTTTAACCTTGGCCATAACTTTTGAACGGTAAGGGCTAGGGTTTTCATACTTCACATATGTAATCCTTGTTACATTAAACCTTTCTTGAGAAATCATCAACTTTGACCCTTTGAGCTTTGAGTTTGACCTACCATTCAAAAACTTATCCTTAGCCATTACTTTTGAACAAGTGGTGCTAGGGCTTTTCTATTCTGCAACTGTATTTCTTGTGAAAAGACCCTACTTTGGGTACCAATATATTTAAATTGCATTTAAGAACAGTTTAATCGTCGCTATGTTGCCATACAGGGGCATAGCTGTTTCACAAACACTTCTTTTTACTAGTATATATAAGAGGAGTTGCGGATAAGAGATGGATACCCCAAAGCGTAACAGACGGAGATCCCGATCACTATTATACCCTCCCGCTTTTCAAGCGGATGATATAATAATATATAATACTGCTGATTTTTTCTGTCAGTACGATGATTTCCACCATCGGAAAAAAATGTTTACCTAACCCTTTAGCCTCGAGAAATCTTTTAATCCTTTAGATTCTGAATCATCGCATTGACCTTAAAATATAGCTATAATTGTAGAATGTTATGAGATCAACATATCATCAATTAATTCCCAAATAGCTCAGGTGAGCATTTTGGCCAATATGCTTCTTTATCTAATTTTTTTTTTGCCCCCTAAAAAATTCAGCTTTAATCCACAGGGAGTCATTTTTCTACGGGGGTCATTTTTCTTCACGTGGGTTCTGCATTTTTAGGGTAGTGACACTTTTTCTACGGGCAAAATGGTCATTTTTCGACGTCGAATAATGACCGGGGGTCATTTTTCGCCGTCGAAACCGGGGCTAATTTTTCGCTGTCGAAAAATGACCCTCGGTCATTATTCGATGGGGGTCATTATTCGTCTTTACACCGGCAAAATGTTGTAAAGTTTTTCTTCTAAAAATCCCATTACTAAACAGGCATATGTAGGGGCGACTTTGGTGCCCATGGCAGAACCTTTGATTTGTAGATAATTTTCATCATCAAACAGAAAATTATTATTCTCTAGTACAATTCTAAGTCCTTCTAAAATGAAGTTTGCGGGGAATCTATCGTCAATTTCTTCCGGATACTTATCCAACCAATATTTGATCGCCTCAATTCCTAACTCATGCGTAATATTAGTGTACAAGCTGGTGACATCAAAACTAACAAGTAATGTTTCTCTTGGTACTGTTTGTGGAATATAGTTGAGGAAATCCATATCATCAGCAAACTGGTCACTTTGGTACACAGTGGTTTTAAGATTATATCTAGTAGATTGCTTAATCTTTGTGTACTAGATGCGGGTCCTGCAATGATGGGCCTCAGTTTAAGATCATTTGGTCTAGGAAGTTTAATGTACGTAGAATTACATTTCTTGACATTTTCCCGGATTTCTTTTCATTTGTGTATTTTGGGAAGACCATAAAAATGGCTAGTTTTAACTTCGAAATCCGTAAGGTATTCAATTTCATTTTTCGTGAGATTACCTTGGTACTTCTTTGTGAGTTTTTTTTATTTTGAGCATAGTTTGTCGATCTGTATTTTGCTCTAGTTTCTTATAGAACTGATTATCCTGGAGTTGAGATAGGGACATTTCTTTATAATGTTCTCTGTCCATAATTACTATAGCTCCTCCTTTATCAGCACTTTTTATGACAATTGTTTGGTCACTTTTAAGATTTTGCATTGCTTGATATTGATTATGTGGAATATTTGACGTTACCTTTTTATCCGCCATGTTGGAATGAGCTGCCTTTTTGAGACATGAGATATAATCCTCCAAATGTTTATCTCTATTAAGCGGTGGCCTGAAACCTTTCCTATTTTTAATCAGAGATATATCATCATCGGTTTTATTTTGAAAAAATTCCTTCAAGCGTAATTTACGGCAGAATTCTTCTGTGTTCTTAACGACATCAGCCTTATCAGACCATCGGTCTGCCCATGCGCGAAACACGTGATCCAAGCCATCACGTGACATGGCCCTTAGCACCTTGTTCACAGCAGTACCGAGATCTTCCCGAGACTCATATTTTTCTCCCCGTAGGTTATCTTTCAAAACTGGAAATAGCCAGAAGTCACAAATTGCCAAATCTGGACTGTAGGGGGGATGAATTAGGTTTTCTATACCCAGTGTTTCCATGGTGTCCATCACAACCCGACTTTTATGGCTAGGTGCGTTATCATGGTGCAGAATGAATCCAGATCTTATCAGATCTGGGCGCTTTCTCTTTACTGCTCTCATCAAATCTGATTTGATAACCCGTGCATAGTAGTCCCCAGTAACTGAAGTTTTGGGTGGTACCATGTGATTTAGAATTATACCGTTGATGTCACAGAAAACTATGAGCATAACCTTCCCTGCTGACTTGGTTACGCGTGCTTTTATTGGTGATGGCGAGGAAGGATGCTTCCAAATTGTACTTTGCTGTTTACTTTCTGGCTCATAGAAATATACCCAAGTTTCATCACATGTGATGATTCTATTCATGAAATAATTTTGTTCTTTTTCATATCTACTAACGTAGGACCGGCACGCATTCACTCTCACCCTCATTTGCTCTGGCAGAAGGAGGCGAGGGACCCATCTCGCACAAACTCGCCGCATGTTAAGCTTACTCGTTAAAATCTCTTGAACTGTTCCATAAGACAAGCTAAGATCATTAGCTATTTCCCTAATCGTAACTCTTCGATCTTTCATTACATATTGTTCAACCTCAGACACGTTTATCTCGGTACTTACTTTCAGCGGGCACCCAGATCTATCATCATCTTTCACCGTCTCCCTTCCCTCAAAAAAATGTTTCATCCACTTACTTACTGTATCTTTTGAAAGCCCACATTCCCCTTAAACTTTATGTAAATCCTCGTATATTTCCGTGAAGGATTTACCTAGTTTTACATAAAATTTTATTACAGTTCTTTGTTCAAGTACGATTGACTCATCCATTTTCGTCACAGTCGCCTCTATATTGACGTCATTTTAACATCATGACGTCATAATTATGACGCACATTTCAACATACTGCATAAAGCACATGTTTAGGGCTATATGTGTGACAGATTTCATTCTTGTCAGAACTGTAGTTAGGTAGATAGAGAATTAGTTTGCGAACTTTTTGATCACCCCTCGTATATAGATACAAACATTTCAAAGTATATTGTGATGTCATGTAACGTCAAATAAGTGTTGCGCTGTAGTACAGTTCATTATGACGTCATTTATGTTACGCTATTACGTTTTTATTAGACAAATAATGCGGGAAAATTGTAAATTATCTTTCGTAACAGGGCATTTAGCTTTGGTTAAAACAATGAAATAAAATGTTTTTCCTTGGTTTCACGTTCTTTTTTTCGGAAGTCTTGTTGTAGAACTGTTGTAAAACAGTATAGGAAACTCTGTAAAGTTAGGAAAAATGTTTTCAGCACATGTTCGGATGTGTCCGCTCACGGCAGTGCACTGGTACTCGGTTTGACGAATCTGTTGACGATGGACAGTCATTCGGTGCCTAAGGGTGTCCCCGGTTTGGCCAATATAATGTTCGCCGCATCCTGAACATGTCATGACGTATATCAAATTGGAACTCTCGCAGGTAAAAGAAGAATGAATAACGAATTTTCTTCCGTTTTTAAGAATAAACTGTTCGGTTTCCTGTAAAAAAGGGACAGGTTCTACATCTTGGATGTTGACATTTTTTAACACCGACTGTTTCTTCTGTATTGTTAAATTTGGCTCGTGTTAAAATCTTCTTTAAGGAGGGGCTCTGTCGTTTACTTTTGATTAATTGAAATTCACTGAATACGTCTTTCCTCCTTGGATCATTCTCTAAAATTGGCATGTTGGTTTTGATGACTTCGAAAAATTCTTGGTTTTTTGGATTAAGTGTAGATACGTTAGGAATGAGATTTTTTCGGGTTTTTTAGCTCACCTGAGCCGAAGGCTCAAGTGAGCTTTTCTGATCACATTTTGTCCGTCGTCCGTCTGTCTGTCTGTCCGTCTGTAAACTTTTCACATTTTCGACTTCTTCTCAAGAACCAGTAGGCCAATTTTGACCATCCTTGGGTAAAGGGGAATTTAAATTGTTAAAATGAAGGGCCAAGTCCCCTCACAAGGGGAGATAATCAAGAAAAGACAAAAATAGGGTGGGGTCATTAAAAAATCTTTTCAAGAACCACTGGGCCAGAAAAGCTTAAACTTATGTGGAAGCTTCCTGGGGTAGTGTAGATTCTAAATTGTTCAAATCATGACCCCCAAGGGAAAGGCGGGGCTACAATAGGGATCCAAGTTTTACATAGAAATATGTAGGAAACATCTTTGAAAATCTTCTCAAGAACCACTGAGCCAGAAAAGCTGAAACTTATGTGGAAGCATCCTGGGGTAGTGTAGATTCTAAATTGTTCAAATCATGACCCCCAGGGGTAGGGCAGGGCCACAATGGAAAATCAAAGATATAGGAAAAATCTTTGAAAATCTTCTTCTCAAGAACCACTGAGCCAGAAAAGCTGAAACTTATGTGGAAGCATCCTGGGGTAGTGTAGATTCTAAATTGTTCAAATCATGATCCCTGGGGGTAGGGCAGGGCCACAATGGGGAATCAAAGATTTACATAGAAATATATAGGAAAAATCGTTGAAAACCTTCCTGTCAAGAACCCCCCCGTGGGGATCCGGGCTAGAATAGGTCCTCAGTACCCCCTTGCTTGTCGTAAAAGGCGACTAAATGGGGCGGTCCTTCGGATGAGACCGTATAAACCGAGGCCCCGTGTCACAGGAGGTGTGGCACGATAAAGATCCCTCCCTGCTCAAAGGCCGTAAGTGCCGAGCATAGGCCTAAATTTGCAGCCCTTCACCGGCAATGGTGACGTCTCAATATCAGTGAAATATTCTGGAGAGGGACGTTAAACAGTATACAATCAATCAATCAATCTCAAGAACCACTGAGCCAGAAAAGCTGAAACTTATGTGGAAGCATCCTGGGGTAGTGTAGATTCTAAATTGTTCAAATCATGACCCCCGGGGTAGGGCGGGGCCACAATGGGGAATCAAAGATTTACATAGAAATATATAGGAAAAATCTTTGAAAATCTTCTTCTCAAGAACCACTGGGCCAGAAAAGCTAAAACTTATGTGGAAGCATCCTGGGGTTTTGTAGATTCTAAATTGTTAAAATCATGACCCCGGGGATAGGGCGGGGTGACAATGGGGAATCAAAGATTTACATAGAAATATATAAAAAAAAAATCTTTGAAAATCTTCGTCTCTAGAACCACTGGGCCAGAACAGCTGAAACTTATGTGGAAGCATCCTGGGGTAGTGTAGATTCTAAATTGTTCAAATCATGACCCCCGGGGGTAGGGCGGGGCCACAATGCGGAATCAAATTTTTACATAGAAATATATAGGAAAATCTTCGAAAATCTTCTTCTCAAGAACCACTGGGGCAGAAAATATGAAACTTATGTGCACATGGTAACATCCTGGGGTAGTGTAGATTTCAAAATGTCTAAATTATGATCAGCGGGGTCGCAATATGTATTACAAGGGGGAAATCTGGTAAAGAACAGAATGGTCAAAGCTTCTCAGTTGAGCGATTTGGCCCATGGGACTCTTGTATTGTATCTGACGTAGGCTGTTTCTGTCATGTAGTTTGGCGTTGTCTATTCTCTTTTCAATCAGTAAAGCAGGATAATGCCTTTGTTTTAATAAATCCCGTAACTCATTAAGTCTGACATTTAAAATATCCTTGTCCGATATTATGGTACAGAGTCGCCTAGCTGAATTATATGGAATGTTGTTCTTGATGTGTTTTGGATGACAGGAATCGTAGAGAAGGTATTGTTTTGTTTCCGTGGCCTTGTAATATATGTCAGTTACGATTTTCCCATCTAAAATCAAATTTCATTTCAATTTTTCATTTGCATATCATTGATAATCATGTGTATTTTCTATTTATTGATTTTGGTACAGTTTTATCCACTGGTTTTCAGGAAATTAAACATGAATGTTAAAAAAACATTTTTTTTTTTCAGAAATAATAAAAAATGTATGATGAAAAAAAATTATTTTGTTGTATTTTAATTCTTACATAGTCAACAGGAATGTTTCAAGTAAATTGAAAATGAAATTAAAGATAATAAATTAAAAATTAAATAAATTCAAATATTTTAAAAAATTCGTAAAAAATAAAGGATAAGTATCTGCATTCTGGGAATGTTGTTAATGATTCTATACATGAAAGAGGCATTTATTTACAATATCACTTGGTGTTTTATTCTACCTTCCGTGCTACTTGGGTATTCTTCATAGAGATTTTCTTTTCATTCCACATACTTCATGTACAATTTTTGCTACATTTTGTGCCTAAATAAAATGTGGTCACCTTGATTTCATTTTGGGTAACTTCGGCCAATTTACCCCAAGAATATCTTTAATGGCATTTATCGCAAATACAATCATTTTCGCTAACTGTCTGATCTTAACAACACAGAAATATTCTCTCTTTTTTGCTGCATGTTTTACTTCTTTGCGAAGTCGACAATACTTTGGATAAACCTTCTTCTTACAAACGATGCATCTGTAAAACTTCGGCATTATTAGACTCCCCTTCGAAAAAAGCAGGCATATATTGCTTTGCTGTTGTCTATCGATCCACAATCAGTTTCCGTTAATTTTTTTTTCTTCTCAGAGGTTGCACATATTGAAATGAAATTTGGTATACAGATTTATCGTAAGAATATCTAGATCAAGTTCTGTTTTGTGTACGATCGGACCCACTCTTTAAAGTAAAGTAGAATGTAGTTAGAATAATCTAACTGTGTCTCGGGAAAAGCCCTCACAACAGTTGGAATACCTCCCATATACTCGCAATGTAGGAAATAATTGCAGAATTGCTCCGGAACCACTTTGAAGAATACAGAAAATAACTTCCAAAGTAATTGTAACAAGCCTTTTTTGAGATTGTATATGGCTTTTATCCCAAAAAATAATCCATGAAAAAACGAAAATTCAACAAATTTTCTCAACAGTTTTTATCACTTCAACTTTACTTGCCATGTTTACATTCTTAACTCTCTGGATTGTTCGTAGTAAATGCACTGAGTACGAGTTTTCGCCCGTGTTTATTTTGCTACATTGAGAATACACGGAACGAATTCTATCGTTAAACCGGGTCCTTGGACATATATCATTTTAAGGTTTCGTCAAAGGTCAACATGTTCAAAAAATTATTTTTTCAATAGCCCCAAAACTATGTGAGGTATTATACAGTATTACAGTTTATAATTTTTTCATTGCTTAACATATAGAAATAATCACTCGATAAAACAATACTTGGAAAAAATATTAATTGAGAAAAATTCTTTTTAAAAATGCATATATTTTCAAAAAATACACCTAATTAATTCCGTGCTCTTAGTGAAAACCATCATTGCACAAACATTATATGTTTATCAATGAAGGGCAAGTTGGACTTGGATAGCCTCTGGAAAGTTGTTTTCCCTGTTTATTTTGTCCAAATATTAAGACTTGAAAGTGAAAGTACATTGCAAATGGCGGATTCTATAGGGGTCTTGTCTTTATAAATGTCATGCTTTCAATAACAACCTTTCAGAGACCATTTATGTGCAACTTGCCCTTCAATGATAAACATATATAATTTCTGCAATGATGGTTTTCACAAAAAGGACAGAATTAAGCAGGTGCATTTTTTTAAATATGCACATTTTCTTATACAATTTTCGTATCATTTACAATGTAAATGGCTCCAAGGTTTTCAAAATTTGTAATATTTTTTCTTTATCTTCAGCGGACCGTCTTTGTATGCCTTGATGATTTTGGCTTGATATTCATCGCTGTATCTAGCTGTTTGAAGATACTGTCAACAACAAAATACAAATCCAGCAAACGCAGAACATAGTAGTTAGCCTTCTTTGTCTTTCTTGCTCCCAATTGGCGGATGAGTGTTTTCTGTGCTCTTACAAAGTGTTCCTGTACAAGGTCTTTAGTACAAGGAGACCTAGCAAACATATTCACTTCTGTGTGTATTTTAGTAGTGATGGGATTCGAACCCAAAAGTCCTCATACTTAAGCCAAACTGTTAGCAACATACAGAGGATAACACTTAAATAAATGTACGATAAAAAAGAACATAATTTACCAAAGGCATTTTACATGTGATATATCGGGGTATCTGTTCTAGTATTGTTGAAACACGATAAAAATAAAACATTTATAAACTTACTTATAATGGCAGAGAAAGCCATCAAGAGGATTTCTAATTGCAGTTCTTTTCTCATCCCTAGTTCATTTTGTAAATCTATAATATTTGCTATTGAAATGCTATTGTTGTCAATGGCAGAAATTCTCTCACAAACTCCAGAATCATGACTTCTCCCATCAAATAGAAAAAATTAAAATGGAGTTGAATTTCCATTTTACTTTCTCATCTCAGTAATATCTAACCGTAGTAGTTTGCATTTGAAAAAGGCCAAGGAGGCAGGATCCCTTCAACTCTTTGTTGAAAAGAATGTTTTGAAAGTGTTCTGTAAATGTAAAAATTAAAAGTTTAATGTTCTTCAATAGGTTCTTATAAATTTTATATTCTAACATTTTATCAGATACCTTATGTATATTTGGATTTCAAATGTTTCCAATGTTTTTTCACCAAGTGTTCCCACTGAACTAGCCATTAAGATGTTTGACTTGTCAGTATATGCTGAACAGTTATGACATTCTTTCAGTCCATTTTGAATGCATGTTGCTCTTTTCATAGATAATCAGCCGATATTACACAAATGATCAAACTTAACTTAACCTTAAAAATATCCTGCTATGCCAAAATTCAATAAATATTCCTCAAATGTCTTAAACCGCCTTGTTTGGATCGGCTGAAAGTCTTGCAGTCTGCATCTGGTCAGTTGGTCTACTCCAAGTATAGATGGATGTTTTCTGTTACTTATGATGAAAGGTTAGTAAAAGTAATAAAAGTTAAAGTCAGTAACTGATATTTTGAGGCCCAAAACAAATTTACAATGTGAAATGTTCTTGCTAATGAAAAAGGGAATATGTTTCTACGGCGTAATGAAATGACAGGCTTATCTTTTTATTTATTTATTTTATTATTTTTTTTTTTTGGTATTGATAGAATCCTGCTTCTATACTGTAAGCCAATTGTGGGAACTTTATTCGAACTTATGATGGCATTTATAATTTTAAATAGTACACTATATAAAAAAAAATGTTAGAAAATGAGTGTCTTAGCTGATCAAATAAAATACCTGGGTATTATTTTCATTTAAGTTTCTAATAAATTACACCACAAGATTCGATTAAAAAAATTGAGTGTATTCAGTGGTTAGAGCGCTCGCCTGCTAATCCGAGGGTCGAGGGATCGAATCCTGCTGAAGCACATTTTTTCAACCGAAATATGAATGAAAAATTGCCGACTCGGAGTTAAACAATAAACCAATCAATCAAACTCATCTAAGATGCCTAGCTATAAGCATTCCTGAAGCTTGGCGTCATTCGAAGATTTTTTTAGCATAATGGGGAGCTGAATAACAGTATATTTTGGGCCAACATATTGATGCTGACTAGGTAGACAAGGTGAATGAAGTGATCACAAAAGTCACATTTCCCCACTGACTATGAAACACAATACTCTCTCAGTACATGGACAGTTTTGAAGTTCTTAGGCTGCCAGTCCTGACAAACACAACACTTTTCTTCTCCAGCTTTGCTTCCATCCGCGGGAGACTCATCTTTTGAAAGTAGTGGAATAGTTCCACCTTTTCTGTTAATACCGGATGTGCCGGGACCATCTTATTCTATGTGATTTTCCGCTTGCTAGAATTCATGTGATTTTACTTCAATCTTCATTCTTTTTCGTAGGTGGTTTGCTAGTTTCAACCGGAGTAGATGCAGGGTTTGATCAATTACTTTAAAAAGTTATAGATTAAATTACAATTACTGTGGATTGTAGAAGTACATGTACACGTAATCAACAAAAAGCTCATTACTTCAATTTTTCGAAGTTTACATAAGGGTACCTACTCTAAGTGTCATGATAACTCTATATTAAATAGAATTATTTAAAGATTTTTTTTTAGTCATTTGCTTATTGTTCATACAGGTCACTATACGTGAGATGTTCAAGAAAGAAGTGGTGAGTTTTAATCGATACAAATTTACCCAATCTTTTTAATTACTTCTTTATAATTATTTAAACAGAATTAAGATATATGTACATGTCTTTAGATGCTTAATTTTCTTTTCATAGATCATTTGAATTCTGTGGCGTAAAGGTATCTCTGTGTTACCATTGAACAAATATAATAAGTCTAATTTATGAATGAAATTAGCTAACATATTTGCTCTTTCAGTGGATTTACTGTGATCTTGGATTTATTTAGCATATATTTCTGCAATCTGGACGTCGTTAACCGAATCATTTGCTAAAGGCGGAGGGAAGGCATTGTTTATCAAAGCAGCAATAATGCGAACATAGTCTCCAATATACAGAATTTGACTATCGGTCACTACATTTGCTAAAAAAATGCCATCTTTTAAGTCTGCCATTAGCAGATTCTACCACCCATCTGATTTTTGTAACTAAACGGGATAAATTTGCTTCCTTTACAGAGA
Organism: Saccostrea cuccullata; assembly: GCF_032062105.1. Classification (NCBI taxonomy): domain Eukaryota; kingdom Metazoa; phylum Mollusca; class Bivalvia; order Ostreida; family Ostreidae; genus Saccostrea; species Saccostrea cuccullata. The sequence continues at coordinate 32,515 of NW_026930285.1, forward strand.
GTTGTTTTGCCCCTTACCCAAACATAGTTGACTCTGATTGTAACCCAACTGATTTGGACCGTCTTGAGACAGGTTAGTTTTACCCCATTGATGACTGCAGTCGTTGCTACGGTATTCCTGCTCAGTACGAGAGGAACCTCAGGATCAGACATTTGGTTTATATGCTTGTTAATGACATATAATGAATCTCTGAATCCACGGTTTAAAACCAAAAATATCATAATCCCTAGCCCATTGCATAATCCCCCCTCTCCCTCAAGTAAATGTTTCTTAAGAATAGCTGCGTTGTTATTCCTTCTGTCAGCTAAATAAGAATTCAGTATTTCAATTGTATACATGTATCCATCCGAAGCAACAATCACCATGGGCTTCACCAGTGGGCGACCTTTATGAATGCTTATAGTTGTCTTTGAAATGTGTAAATGTTCGTGTCATCAATAAGAAGGATAGCTGTGTTGTGGTCACCACATGCCAACAGTTCCCGCGCGAAGAACGTGGTGTGATCTAGAAGAATATTTTGTCTTTAAATATGGTCAAAGCCCAAGTGCTTTAGAACGAAATGTCTCATTAAATCATTTCTGGCTCTCTTGATAATTCTAGATACCCAGCATTTTTCTAAACTAGACGTCATGGCATTCACAATTTTGAAAGAGGCACCATTGCTAATCATAACTATACACTTAGCATGTTTAGTTTGGTTACTTAATACCCAAAGACAGAGTAGAGGAACAAAAAAAAAATGCATTTTGACTAATCAGTAATATTCAGCAGTAATCAGTCTACGTGCCACTACCACACATGAACCCCTGACTCTTCACAATTGTGGAAAAGGCACCATTACTTATCAAAAATGTTTCCTCAATATCAAGGAGCAGATTTCAATCAATTAATTCATTTTCAGTAAATAAGTAGAACCCCCCCCCCCCCTTGGTACCCTTGAGCCAGGGGTCTTGAACTTCACAAATGAGGAAGAACGGCCCTTGCTCATCATAGCTATATAGGTAGTTGATTTGCTTAATACCCAGGAGCAGAGAAGAAGATTTTCAAAGACCTTCTGCATTTTCACTATACATGTATAATATCAATAGAGACCCGCCCTAACACCAGATCCCCTTGCCCTTGGGCCATAAAATTCACAATTTTGGAAGAGGCATTCTTCGTCATCATTACTATGTACTTAGTTTATTTAAAATCCAGGAGCAGAGAAGATTTTCAAAGATGTAATGTATTTTCACTATATAATCAATAGAGCCCCTACTAACACCAGAACCCCTGACCCTTGGGCCATAAAACTCACAATTTTGGAAGAGGCATTCTTGCTCATCATAACTATGTACTTAGTTAGTTTGTTTGATACCCAGGAGCAAAGAAGATTTTTAAAGAAATGATACATTTCCACTATATAATCAATAGAGCCCCGCCCTAACACCAGAACCCCTGACCCTGGGGCCATAAAATTCACAATTTTGGAAGACGCATCCTTGCTCATCATAACTATGTACTTAGTTAGTTTGTTTAGTACCCAGGAGCAGAGAAGAAGATTTTCAAAGAATTTCTGCATTTTCTCTATATAATAATTATAGAGCCCCGCCCTAACACGTGAACCCCTTACCCTGGGGCATTAAAATTCACAATTTTGGAAGAAGAATACGTTCTCATCATAACTATGTACTTACTTAGTTTATTTAAAACTCAGGAACAGAGAAGAAGATTTTTATAGAAATAATGCATTTTCACTATATAATCAATAGAGCCCCGCCCTAGCACTAGAACCCCTCACTCCGGGGCCATGTATTTCACAATTTGGTAGAGGACTCAAAGGTCATTACATTCATGCTAACAGTTTGACTGCTTGATGTCCACGAGTAAAGAAGATTTTTAAAGATTGCATTAATTTTAGTGGTTTTGGCCCCACCCCTCAGGCCCCAGGGGGGCAGGGACCATTGAAATTCAATTTTTGTTCCCCTTCACCCATAGATGCTTTATGTCAAATTTGGTGGAAATCTGTTGAGTGGTTGCAGAGAAGAAGCTAAAAATGTGCACTACACTGTAATTGCATGAATCCGCTATGTCAGTTTAAGACAAATGCTACAAAAGTGTTACACCTGGGCATTCATCCTAGAAGTGTTGACCATCTATTTTATGATGTTTACCCTTCCAACACGTTAATGTCCTCCTACATCGGAAGGGAATATTTTCACAATTTCTCTTCTGCAGGTTCGTATCCTGAAAATGGTGTACGAAATGCCAAGAATGAAGACAAGCCAAGTAGGGATGAGGTTACACATGGCAGCACAGGCATCAGCTGAAAATACAAGAGATGAGGTGGAATGCATCATTTTTATGGTTATTTCAGATATACAGTGTATTGTTATAGTCTGCATATATATGTAGTAACTTAAAGTTCAAAACATCCGACCTGTTTACTCTTACGATTTCGCCGTATTTTGTACGGATTTTTAATCCAAAAAAAACGTCTCACGTTTTGCTTTAATGAAAATACGGAAATTGGAAAAACGTTCGTTTGGAATTCAGCAGGTAGTTTTCGTTATGATCTGTCTTAGTTTCAAGCTTTTAATCGCTAAAAAAAAGAGCAAGATTCCAAATACATTAGTGATGTCGGGTTGCCAAAACGCTGTGATGTTATAAATTGACAAAGACCCTGTTGTTAAACAATGTTTTTGTACTCACAAAAGCAGTTGTTCTCTATTTATAAATGTAAAATCGATGGAAAGTGAAATCTTACTGGCAAATGCCAAATCTCACGGACAAATCTAATTAAAAATACTGAGAGACAATGATATGGGTAAACAGGTCTGAAACATTTACTATCATGTTCAATTTTACTTTTAGGCCGCAGTTGACAACATGTCCACAGATGAAATGAGAACAAGGCTGAAGAAAGCAATCACAGCTTGCCCTGATTTAATACAGCCTTTCATAATGGGACAGCAACATTGTACTGGACAGGTTTCAGGTAGCTCAAATTCAAGTGTACACTGGGTTCATGTAGGAGATGTCAGCTTTATAAGGACCCCCGCATGAACATCTGATGCAGACAATCTCCATGCATAACATCAAAGCCTTAACTCCACAATCTTTGCTTGAGGCATGATGTACTGGAGATTGCAAATACCTTGAACTGGAGCTTCCAAACCAACTAGCACCCTAGCTTTTGCATGTCCAAATTTAGAAGTCAGGCATACAGAAACTTTATCTTATGGCAACATGGGCGTCTTAGTGCTGAAAGACGCATTCCAGTACTAGCTTGTGGTTACACATACAGTGCGCCTTAGGTTCCCTCAGAGAAATAGTCAATACACTGGGTGCCATTTTGGGCATTCAGATTCAGACTAACAAGATGTACCTACTTGTGTTTAGGCATGGTATTGATTATTGTGCCTGTATAATATATAGTTGAATGATTGATTTTTGTTAAATAATGTTACATGTATTTCTTTTATGTCATTGCTATCCAATTTGTTTTTGCACAAATCAAGTTACACGAGTGTTTGCTTATAATAAGCAGCCAAAATTTAACATGCATTACTTATTTGTACCTGCTTTTCATACACGCTAAGAGAGTCTTTAAGGAGTCATCATTCAAGACAGGTTAGACTGCGAAGACCTTAAACTTGTTTCCTTGTCGCTGTTCGCGTAGGTGTACACTGTACAATGGTTTGCCATAGGTCTCCCATAAGCACACAGACATCAGCTCTGAATTTAAGAAAGAGAAATACACTGTTCAATCATGTTATATATTAATTTTGTAGCAATTCAACAAATAATAGATGGGGACTATATTGGAAAAAGAAATAAGCCAAATCATGTGAATAATTTATATCCATCAATCTTAAATTATTTTGCTAATCCATAATAAAAGATTTCATAATAATGAAAGGATCCTTGCCTGGAATATATTTGAAATCTTTTGGATACTTCTTCTCATAGGCAACCCATTTTAGGTTTGTCTTGACCCTGTGCTCGAACAAAGGGTTGAGCGTCCTCTGTGACACGCACTGCCCTTCCCATATAGTTGTTGTGGTCTTAATCTGCTAACATATTTCTTATATAATATGAATAATTCTGCTTGAGGCAGTAGTGGAGAAGATTGTAGCTAAAAAAAATTTTCGACAGCCGACGTCTGTCTACAGTATGCGAGGTACTTCATAGACCCACACCAATCTCTGTTCAAAACTATCTTTGAAAGAATATAAGATATTATACGCGTTATCTAATTTGTTCTAGGGTATCACGTGATCGGACCATAAACCTTCATATTTCACTGTCACTGTCGTCGGCATGTTTTTCATCATATTCCACCTCTTCGGATACCTAGTGCATATTCCCGCAATATAATTTGCGTTCTTTAAAAGAAAATTCCCAAGGGTAGTAGACTTCACAATGAGCTGGTTTATGTCACAAAATTACTGATTAGTGATGTGTCAAAGGGTTTCAGTAACTTTACGTTAGGTGAATTTGAGAGCAGTGACGAATTTGAAAATTTATGTTTACTTGATAAAATTTTTTGCTTGTTTCGGTATAATAAACAATTCAATGCATGAATGTCCGGGAAACATGATTCATTCAGCCAAGAAATATCATATTCCTTTATACCACTTGTTCCACCTTTACCTAATTAACTCCTAGCATGCTGATCAATCTCTTTGCATCCATTTAGCCCCTCCTGGATACTATAATCCTTCGGGATGATGCCATCTATAATATAATACAGAACATTTTTATTAGGCTCCAAGTATGCCTCAAAAGAATTTACCTTAAAATTTATATTTTATGTATTTTACAGAAAATTTACACATGTTAAATACATGTACAAATATCATTTGGGTTAACTGCAAACGCTATTAAAATATTATGGCAACCAAAGCAATGCATGAATTTGTTAAAAGCAGTACATATGTTCATATTAAGTGATTTTGTTTTAAGCAAATGAAAACTCGAATTTGTGGGAAAAAACTGTCAAATATGGTTTTCATATCAATAAAATTGAGATGGAACTCAACAATCAAGTGACCTTGACTTTTACATTATAAACTTGACAGATGACCAAAATATCAAGTTTATGGTTCAGGTACAATTAATAATTTCAAGTCTAAAAGCAGATAAAAATTATCTTCATACCAAACCGAGTCGCCCGCGTGGCGCAGTGGTTAGTCCGTTTGCTCGAGTCGAAAAGTAAGGAGTCGATCCTTACATCGGGGGTTCTAATCCCACTATGGAACGTGGAGAACAGTTCTTCGTATGAGAAGGTATAAGCAGAGATCCTGTGTCACAGTTGGTGTTGGCACAGATAGATTTCTCACTGCTCAATGGCCTGAGTGTCGAGTATAGGTAAAAATTTGTAGCTCTCCATTGCCAAATTGTGGCGTCTCCACACGAGTGAAAAATTCTCGAGAGGGACATTAAACAATATACAATCAATCAATCCTACCAAAACGTGTTTCAAGGTGCATTAAAAGTTTTTAGACTTTGATTCTGAAATATTGATTCCTTTTAAAATGAAATAACTCAATCATCTTCTTTTGATATAAAACAAGAGATATCTATGCAATTTGGTTTAAAATCATTTTACTTTTACCTTCCTCCAGGCCAAGTATGTTTGTTGTTGACATGGTACATTATTGCCATCCATCTTTTCAAAAGTTTGTTTGTGTTTTCCTGAGATGTACTGCAACACCACCAAAAATGGTCTGTGGTGGGTCTGATCCAAGTAAGGAGTGCTTTGAAAGTTGAATGCTTTGCAAGGTCCTCCAAAGTAGTTGCCAGTCTTTTCGATTTTTGCCATACATCTAGACTATGTTGCAGGTGTTGAACTGGCTCAGTCTCTTGAAAATAAAAAATGGTTATTTTCAATAAAATTATTTAATTTCATTAAAAGTTGAAGTAAAAATGTAAAACATTACTAACCAGAGAAATTTGGACAGGAATAAACCCAGTTCAGCACCTAAAAGTTAAAATCTAAATGTGATTCTAACATTTTGTTTTCTATTGATGCCTTGTTCTACCTTTTTGCCCATCCAATCCAGTTTATTTTTTGCAGTAGTGATCTCTTGGCACATTCCCTTGTTTTGCTGCACTGTCACAAATCCTGCATTCAACACATCGAAGCTTGTGACCAAGGACTTTGCATGTCTTCTCTCCAATTAAAGTTGCTTCTCCCATTAAAAGTCATTGGTAACTTGAGCGACAGTTTCAAAATAAGTTTGTGTGTTAATATAGTATTCCTAGTGCAATTGTTCATCAGAATATTTTTCGGATGCTTACCCTATAAGGGTTTTTTTTTTTAATTATCGCACTTTCGATAGGGTATTCATTTGAATGCATTCAAATTATATCCTCAAATAAATATACTTCGTTGCAATTTTGGTTGAAATTGAAACAGTTTTTTGGATAAGTTTAAAATGTAAATACAAGAAAGAAGGCAGAAAATATTTAATCCAAAAGGAAAAAAATCACTCTCACTTTCAGTTCCATCTTCCCAAGCCACGGTCCAGAATCCGCCTACAGCCCTCTCCTACAGAATGGGAGAGGATCGTACATTTTGGCCGTGGTTTGCGATAATGGTTCAGTTCAGGTAAGTAAAAAAAATCCCTCAGACATCTACTATTTTATTCTTTTATTTTATTTAAAGATATGTATGCCGTATTTTTGCACAGCTGAAACCAAACAAAAATTTCTGAAGTATGATAAGCTATCAAAAATAAAGCATTCTCTCAAATTCGACGAAATATTATTCGATATTAACAAAGTACTGGTCGGGAAAAGAACACGATATTCTCATGCATATTTATAAGGGGCTGACGTTTATGTTGGATCTGCGCATGTGCGCGGGAAAAGCATCACGAGAATCATCAGGTCGAGGAAACTATTTTTTGTGACGTCTGTTCAGCGAGGAACCAACAAGACTGACAAATCGACCAATCAGCTCAATGAGTTGTATTTAATGCATTTATGGGTTACTACTCAGTACATAAATACTTCATGTGTTTTTCGAACAGGCTAGTTTTTTTCAATCGCTCTCAGAAAGACGTGGTACATTTCCCAAGCATTTACACGCTTAATGCATTATGTACATTATCATCTACAAATCCCATGCTAACATTTGCATACAAATGAACAATGATAAAGAGTACCCCCACTCTATTGTACAGGTCCGTTTGTTTACAATTTCCCCGTGCTCTACTGAAAGTGAAAAGACAATTTCACGTGACTATATATTCCTCGGTACAAAAAGCAACTAACTCTGAAGTGTGCTCACGTATTGACAATGTTTACAATGTGTACAACTTCGAAACATACAGTATGCTAACAAGAAAAACTGCATTTGTTTGTTTATGTGAGCATGGGAATTCTCAATTAGTAACTATTCTACCTATTTTTCTAAAACAGGTTTTTAAAAAAAAATGTAAATTGGCTTTCTAGCCGTCAATTGAACTCGCACCGTACAATTCCCTAACCCATGTATTTGTAGTGAAAACGTAGTAGACCATCATGCTTTTCGGCTCATTCACGAGATTGGATCATTGTTTGCTGTGAGCATGCGAGACCACGTGTTCATGAATATTTCAAAAAGAGGCGGTTTAATATCCGATTCGGAGAGAAAATAATTTTTACAAAATAATATTTCATAACTTTTGAAAGTGATGGAGTAGAATTGTCTTAATTGCAGAAATTACATAACTTATGTAACTTGATGAGACACCACATATATTTATTTCTTTAGCAATAAAACACTAATACGGCATATATATCTTTAAAGGAACAAGGACACATATAAATAATTGCCTTTCTAAATTCTATTGTCCAATACTCAGACAGATGTTTATTTTCTAGTAGACTTTTAGATAAAGTGAACTAAACTTAAGTAATAATAATGGTCGGAAATGATATATTTGGGCTGGACGTGGGGAGTCTGAACACTTACTGACTTTAGTAATAATTACTAGGTATGCAATTATACTTAATAATGAGCACTAGTAAGCTTAAAAACACCTTTGTTTTTATACCCCCCCCCCGCTTGAAAAGCGGGAGGGTATATAGTAATCGGTAATTCCGTCCGTCCGTCCGTCCGTCTGTGAGTCCGTCCGTCAGTCGTCTGCTACGCTTTGGGGTACCCATCTCTTATCCGCAACTCCTCTCAAACCACTGAAGGAAATTTGATGAAACTTTCACAGAATCTTTATTACATATTGCCATTGTGCACCTCCTATTTTACTTTTTGATCTGACATATATTTTGGATTTTCCAGAGAAAAACATGGATACTGCCATTATATTCATATGGCAGGCGGGGGTATTATTTAGTGAGCTCATTGCTCACAGTACCTCTAGTTATAACCTGATAAACTGTAATATGTTTTGCATCCTTTTTTTCTGCCAATGTAAAAATTAAAAATATTCCAAAGATTTGTATTTAAAATAGTGATAGTAATTTTAAATCTTGCAAATAATACATGTACATACATTAAGTTTATATGAAAATGAGAATGACATACCTGTCTCCTACCTAAAATATATTAAATTGCCTCATTTGTGAATGCTCCATGTACAGGCATGTCATCTAGGTCTATTTACTGGCATATGTAATACTTGTAATTTATTGATACGTCCCACTGAATATCAGAGTCTTGTTTCTCAGCATTACCTGCATCGCTAGTCTTACTGCAAAATCTCCAGGGGCGGATACAGGATTTGTGGTTAGGGGGAGGGGGCGTGGATAACTTTGTTGAGGCAAGGGGTTTGGGGGCCGCCTTAAGGCCCCCAGTGGGTCCAGGGCGAAGCCCTGGTGGGGGCCCGGGGGGCGAAGGCCCCGGAAGCCTCTGGGTTTTCGTGTATTTTAGAGTAAACCCAGGCACAATAATAGTGCATATTTTCAATTAATTTTGTTAAAAGTGGCATATAGGTCCGGATGTTTGAATAATAATTGTATTGAATGCTTCTCAATTATCATTGTATTGTAACACATGCCACTATAATAAACGATTTACTTACTTATTACTTACTAATAATGGTATTAGCCCCTTCACGATAACTGCGGTACTACTCTTTTGCAGGGAAAAACAATAACGTTTGGCGAAGTTTTTGTTGATAGATAATTAAATGACGTATATAGGACAATTACTTTTACGTCATATTTCGCCAAATTATATCATTTTGCCCTGCAAAAGAGTAGTACTGCAGTTATCGTGAAAGGGTCTATTGGTTAGTGATGTACATGTACCAAAGTACGACGTGTTTAATACTAGTCATATCATACTTTGAATGCGGGGACCAGGGGGCGCAGCCCCCGGAAGCTCCTGGATTTTTGTGCATTTTAAGAGTAAAACCAGGCAGAATAACAGTGGTTTGGTTAGTTTTGTACCAAAATGTGGCATAATAAATATTAGTCACACCATACTTTGAAAATTTTAGGGGGGGGG
>NW_026930286.1:0-41864 GCF_032062105.1 Saccostrea cuccullata
TATTTTATTATAAGGCACATATATACTTCTATGTCAAGAGAGTTGGGTACCATACGTGGTCCCATCCCCTTTGGATCCACCCATGTTGACCTGCATCAACGAATAAAAAAAAAATAGACATCAAATTATAATCATTTCTCCTTGTATAAGCTTATAAAGCCTTTATTTCAATTTTTCTAAAATTCAAGCTCGTATCACATGACGTCATTTTTCGAGAGTTTTAGCCAGGGAAATTTTATGACGAAGGCATGGCGGAGAGTGAATGTTATTATGTTTCACGAAGATTATGGACAAATTAACTGCAATCCATTCATTTAGAACAGGATTATATAAAGGTATGTACCATTTTGCATTGTTTCAATATACATGATATAGAAGAAGAGTTTTAATCTAGGTGTCCTTTCAGGACTACTGTACACATTTCGAATTTCCTCAGTTATTTCACGTACATTTATGTTTGGGATATACTCAAGGCTGTTAGGCATAGGGGTTGGTAATCAGATCACGAATTTTTTTTCCTCTTTAAATTTGACCACTCCCATACAATATACTGATATATTACATGTAATTTAATTATACAGTGGTCACATTTAAACAAACTGTTAACAAGAAGCCATAAACTTTTAAATACTCAAGGCATAGGGGCTGGTCGTATTGAATGCACAGAGTACGAGTTATCAGGCCGGAATTAAAAATATTTTTGTTTCCCCTAACCCGACCCTGAATTCTCAAGGTGGGTCGGTAGGTAGGTAAACAATTTGGGAACAAAATGCTAGGTATCAAACATATGCTGTTTAAACATGCTAAAGGAAAATTCATGATTAATTAATTTACAACTGCTATTTAGTTGAACTTGTTCAGATTATCTCACGCCAGAGTACATTTATATAGATTGAATAAAGACAAGATTCTCAAATACGCAAAGACTGGACATACGAGTATATTTTTTTCAAACCTTCCATCAGGCCCCAGTGCTTCTAGACAATCATTTTTTTTTTATTTGCAGTGTTTTTAGAGAATTTTGCTTTAGAGTTAAGAAGTAAGTGTCTAATTTTAAGTCGAAGGTCCAAATACCAATAAGTAACGTTGGAAACAGTCTTTTAAAAGGGACCATAAAAACTTATGTCCAGTCTCGTAAAGTATGCTGGCTCAAAAAAGATCCCTTACTGCTTAACGGCAAAAAAGTGCTGAGTACGTCTCAATTTTGAGCAATTGGGATATGTTCAAATGTCTTCCAAACAAATCTCAAAGGGATTAAAAGCGAAGAAACAACCAATCTTGAGTGCGTAATTAAAGAAAAATACACATGGCGTCTCAGGAAGCTGAATCATGATTTCAAAAAACTACTGTATACAGGGAAATTTTCGCCCCTCTCGCCCTACTCTCATTTGGGCGAATTTAAAACGGGGCGAATTCAAAGAATTCAGTATTATTTCTAAAACTAAATTATGATTGGGCGAATTTAAAACGGGGCAAAATTGTTTGCAAGTGTGAAAGGGCAAAAATAAGACAGGGCGAAAATAACCCTGTATACAGTATTTGTAAAGAGTAATATTTAATTGAACAAAACCGAATCTACAAATGATAAAAATGCTACATTGTAGTACAAGTATATGCAATGTCATAGTCACAAGTTTAACCCATAAATAAGGGCATTAAAGAAAGAAAATCAGAATTATATTTATCAGGATGAATATGCAGACATATTTACAACAACTCCTATGGTTCCGTTATGGCATATAGTAAACATAGGAACATAGATAAACTGATTATTAGATCAAAACTCAAACTCAATAAAATGCAGTGAAATAGAATGATGTGTTCACTAGGTTGGCCCCTCAGCTGCTCATTAGGCAGGCCTTACATGTACCATGTATTACGTACCTTAAATTCAACACTTACAGACAGGTTTGTTTGTTGTTTACTGTCCCTTTCGAAAATTTATTCACTCACATGGAGAGGCCAAGACACCTCCGAAACACTCTTAATTAGTCATGGTAAATTTTTTTTTTACCAAAATGGTTTCAAGAGTGAAGAATTCTAGTTAGCTAAAGGCATAAGATTGAGACGTCGCCGTTGTTTTATTAAGAACTTTTTCTCAGTAATCACATCTTGGCGCCATTTTCTTCAACACATCACAGTAGAACAATGTCGGCCGTTCTGCTAAAAACTGATTTTGATGAAATTGTATTTTATGAAAGTTAGTTAACAATAAAACAAATAATTAAATCTTCTTATTTAAAAAATCTTTTCAGTTGGTGCGATTTAATTGGGTTGGTCGCATTAGGGGAAACAAAGGTATTTTTTATTTTGGCCTCATGTACGGTATTTGTAATGTTTTGTAGCAAAAGAAACAGGGGTGATAACTTGTACCCTGTTTATTCACTTCGACCAGCTCCTATGCATGTACTACAGCGTACGTGGAACAAATTCTATTGTTAAAATGGGTCCATTGGACAATATCATATTTTTAACGACAGAACATTCACTGTTCTATCTATGGATTCTATGCTCATCTGGGCACATCAGCAAGGAAAAAGCACAAATTAGTTCAGTATTGAAAAGTTAAATCTTGGGAAAGTGAATGGGTGGGTTTTTAAAATGGGTGCCAATGGGTCAGGTACTCATAGCTCACCGGTCTCTCAATAGGTTATATTTTTCGGAGATCTAAAGTTCTGCAGCTAGGAACCACCAAGGCCTAAAATAAAATATTGTTTGTTTCCAGTTGCCGACCGACCCACTGAAAATGCACCCGACCCAAACTTTTTTTTTTGCCATTTTGTAATATATTTTTTTCTCCAATTTTTCAGGATCCCGTACGAAAGTTCGAGGGGGAATAGGCACGGCTTGGGCACGGCTAAGACACGGAATCCGCACGGGTTTTTAAAAAGCCGCACGGGTTCTGCATGTCCAAGACACGGACACGGCTTCTGTGTCTGAATGTGAGGAATCCTCACTCACAGAAATCCGTGTGGAGGCACGGAATCCGTGTCCCAAGGAGACGGTTTTTAACTCAGGCGGGTTTTGCTTCAAGCTATTTATTTATATCTCACGGCTTTTTACCGAGCATGCTCAATCATAACTTCCTTTATTTGAATATTAAATTGGATGGATTCATGGTCATGAGCTAAGTCAATGTGTCTTTTTGCTCTATTCAAAGGATATTTAACTAATAGATGTCAGTTGGAATTGTATTGATGTCAGTCTGGGATAATTTCTTCACTTTTGAACTGAATGCAGTAAGTGTAATCTAGAATAAATAGGTCATTTTTTCAATTTTCATGATCTTCCTGTACGTATTGCAATGTTGACATGAACAATGATGAAATAGTTTAGCTATAGGTTTATTTGAATGACTTTCGTTGGACTTTCACTAATCCTTTATAGTATACATTTTATGTGACATCACTGTGCTAGTTAAAGTTTTATTTAAACTAAATTCTTTCTCAGATTGTGCAAACTTAGCTACTAGATTAAATTACAATTGAATATATTGTACATTATCATTAAAATCTTAATTAAAAACTTGCATGGATTGTTAATCTTGAACAGAAAGTAAATGGACACATTCATATAAGATTTTTAAGTTTTGAAATTCTAAAGCTAAGCATTTATGTAAAGCAATGTGAAGTTAGTTTGGTTTCAGTCACCATTTTGGCATCCACAGTTACATCATGGGGTTCTCTAAAGGCCATGACCTAGATCTAAACAAATGCACAGATCCCGTGACTCCTTATATGGTATACGGCACGGGTTTTTTGACACGCGTTTCCAAAAAACCGTGTCTCCATATATGGAAAAGGACACGGGTTTCAGACACGGGTTTACAGAATCCGTGAGTCCATGTATGGAAACTAGCACGGCTTTCTGGCACGGGTTTTGTGATCTCATTTAAATATTTCGGCCAATATCCCGTGCCGCGTCCGTGCCTCGACCACTTTTAGGCACGGCTTTCCATACATACTTTACATAGGAGCACGGAATGCTAAAGCACGGGTTTCTGGAGACGGAATCCGTGCCTGAGCCGTGTCTAAGCCGCCCGGACTGTTTCGTACGGGATATCAAAACTGTTTCATTTTCAATTTTTGTCTTCATCAATCATTAGTTTATACCAAGAGTGATAAACCTTATTCATGTATAGTAGGCCTATTAAAACCTCTATTTTATGTTATCTAACAAAAATCGGGAAACAATTTTTTTTCCCCAAAAAAAATTGCCTACCTACCTACCCAGACTAAAAATTATAGGTCAGCAACTGCAAACAAAGAATTTCTTAAGCTTGGCCCAATTCCCCCTCTCCCCTCAAGGATTTTTTTTTACAAGTTTCATTTTACCAACTTGTTGCATAGTTTAAACTCTAATAGACAAGAACCCTGGGGCATTGTCATTGTTCTGCAAAACTGTGAAATATACATAAATCAAAGTACTCAGAAGTACTGAAAGCTGGGCTCATTTACAGGGTAATGAACAAAGAAAGTGATGACAGTTAAAAAAAAATTTCAGACATTGAGAGGATATGTTATACACAAAATAGTATAAAAAATTTCAAAAATTAAGCCTGTTAATAAATTATGTCTAGCTCTAATTTAACACTGTAAAACAGGGTTCAACATTAAAGTCAGTCTCAGACTAATACATTTTCATTCGGACTAATAAAATTTGTGGCTAATTAGTCCGAATGGACTATTAAAGTTTTCTGGAAAAAATAGAGAATTTTCAGGTAATGTAGATTCAGGTTTGTTCAAATCATGACCCCCGGGGGTAGGGTGAGGCCACAATGGCCAATCAAAGTCTTACATAGGAGTATATAGGGAAAATCTTGTATATAGGAAGAAAATGTTTTTAAAAAATCTTTTTTATCAAGAACAGCAAAGTCATTTATGCTGTATTAATATGAAGAATCTCAAGTAGTATTAAAATTCAAGCGCCCCCCCCCCCATTCCCTTCAGTGAACTTTTCAGTTCTGATTTGTGTTTTATCCTAGCTGATTTGCTCAGGTGAGCGATGTGGCCCCTGAGCCTCTTGTTTTACTTTTGTATCATTACATTATAAAACATAATTATTACATAATAAAGCAGAAAATTCATCATTGAGGAGTTTACTAGTTTCCAGTTCCCCACATAAAATCATAGTTTTAATTAAGTATGTGTCTGCCCCAAAGGACTTCTAGACCAACATTCATGCAAAAGAAAAAAACTGCTCTTTTTGGACAAAATGTAATTTTAGCCCACTTTGGTTTGGAGTTAATTCTAAAGTTCAAAGTTGCAAATAAAAATTTGAAAGGTTACTTTTTTCAGGAAATCATCTATCTATTTTAATGTGTGGATAATTCTGACTACATCCTTTTTCGAGTAAAATAAATTTATTTTTTTTTATCCACCTGTGACACCACTCTTTTGTTTGAATGCTCCATTAATACTTTTCAAGTATGAAGATTTGCAAAACACTAGGGCTGAGTATTGAGCAAAAAATTTCCATACAATATGATAGTTATTAAAATATTTTTTAAAGCGATATGCGAATGGAGCAATCCGAGCAATTAATATATTGAATTCTTTAAACAAGCAGTCCACCAAAAAAAGCTTATAAATAATTTTATGCATGAATTTAATAAAAATCAATTGTCTTATTACCCATTTCAAAGTTTTTGTCTCATTGTCATTACAAATAACACACTGACTTCAAATTAAAAGTTTTAATGACTGAAAAATCAACATGTTAAAATCAAGTTGTATATACATGTATGTGTTTGCAATAATTATAAAAACTGTGTGTTTTCCTTAATGATTATTTAATTGTTCATTAATTTTAACTGAAAAAGGTGAAATATAATCTTTGGTGATTAAAATTCCCATCTTTTTATCAGAATTAGAAGAAAAACTGTTTGTCCGATACGTATAAGAAGTTATTTTTTGACACGATCTTGAATATTGATAGGTATTGATATATTGATACGACCCTACAAAACACATTGAAAACGGAATTTGTTATACATGTTCCTATTCTTCTTCTGCTGCCTTATTGAGAAAAGAACTAAGGCTTAGAAAATTTTATTCATGCATGATGCAGTTTTTTTATCTCACCTGAGCTGAAGTCTCATGTGAGCTTTTCTGATCAAAATTTGTCCGTTGTCTGTCGTTGTTGTTGTTGTCATTGTTGTAAACTTTTCACATTTTCATCTTCTTCTCAAGAAGGGCCAAGCCCTCTTCCAAGGGAAGATAATGATGAATTATTGAAAAAATAATGGCATCTTTTAAAAATCTTCTTCTCCAGAACCATTGGGCCAGGAAAGATGAAACTCATGTGGAAGCATCCTCAGGTAGTGTAGATTCAAGTTTATACAAATCATGACCCCCGGGGGTGAGGCGGGGCCACAATGGCTGATCAAAGTTTTATATAGGAATATATAGGAAAAATCTTTAAAAATCTTCTCCCGAACCATTGGGCCAGGAAAGATGAAACTCATGTGGAAGTATCCTCAGGTAGTGTAGATTCAAGTTTCTTCAAATCATTACCCCCGGGGGTAGGGTATAGGGTAATCGTAATCAGTAATTGTAATCAGCTGTAATCGACAATCACATATAGTAGACCATATTAAAGTAGACAAAATAATACATAGGCTATATCATTAAAAATTTTCGTCTTGTAAACAACAAAACCATGTGTCACAAAAGCATTTTATGGAAGTTTAGATTTGTTTAAATACCCCTCCCCTGCCCAGAACCCATTTTTCTAATATATACTGAACTAATTTTTGCTTTTTCCTAGCCAGTTGCTCAGGTGAGCGATGTGGCCCCTGGGCCACTTGTTTATCATGTAAAGAAATTAAATGTTCCAATCCACTGTTGAGAATCAATCCCGTTACCCTCACCTTTGGTAGTGGGGTACTCATTTCACTTTGTCATTGAAGATGTTGAATGACCTGACCCTGAATTACAATAACTCCAGTAAAGCTTAAGTGAGCTTTTCTCATTACCCTTTGTCCGTCATCTATCCCTCTGTACATCCGTTTGTAAAGTTTTCACATTTTCAACGTATTCTCAAGAACCACTGGGCCAATTTTAACCAAACTTGGTACAAAGCATTCTTGAGTGAAGTTGAGTTTAAATTCTTAGAATGGATGGCCAAGTCCCCTTACAAGGGGAGATAATCAAGAAAAGACAAAGATGGGGGGATGAAAAAATGAGCTAGAAAACCTGAAACTTATTTGGAAGCATCCTGGGTAGTGTAAATTGTTTAATTCATGAATCACATGGGTAGGCCGAGGCCACAATAGCGAATCCAAGTTTTATGTAAAAATATATAGAAAAACCTTTAAAAGTCTTATTCTCAAGAACCTATGTACCAGAAAAGCTGAAACTTATTTGGAAGCATCCTAAGATAGTGTAAATTCTAAATTGTCAAATTTCTATTCTTCAGCAAAAAAGGGTATTACATATGTATTAAATTGCTAAAAATACTTCCAGTATGACATATTCCTTGCAAGAATGTGCATCAATTTGATGAAGTGATCAGTGTGTGTGAAAAAGAAAAATTATTACAGGAGTCATTCACCATTTAGACAGACAGATGAAAAAATTAGTTAAATAAACTTTAATTAGAGTAAAAAAGACACCTTTTTAGCTCATAATCCATCTTCACTAGCCAAGGGTTTCTGATACACTACTCTCCTTATAAGCTCTTGACATAGTTACAGTGTTAAAGCAATATGAGCTGTATCTTTGAAAATTTTATTTTGCTGGTAAAATGTGCTTTTATGATTAATTTGTACGTAATTTAAACCCTTATGACCAATAAGCCCAAAATAAAGTTTTAAATGTTTCAGAAGAAATATTTCTTTTTAACCGAATATACAGTTTTATATAAGAAATCATTATTGCACAGGACGACAATAATTCAAATTTGCTTTAATCAAAGCTAATAAAAAAATTTCCCTGGCAAATATGAACAACAGAAGATTATATATGATTTATTTTCTGTCATTAAATTAATTAATTACAATTTTGCAATAAGATTTTCTGATGTCAAACATGCAGCTCATATTGCTTGGGTTTTTTTTCTTCCAGTTTTAATTGAAGTCAATCAACACCCCTCGACTAATCAGCAATTGGTTGTTTTTTTGTTTTTTGTTTTTGGTAAAATGATGCTATATGTGTTCAGGATATATCTTGACTCTTTAATTTCAGAAATGAAAAATTTAAGTAAATAATGATCCATTAGATAACATGCAATTCTATAATAAATATAGCCATCTGGTGTTGTCCAATATATCTTCAATAAATGACAACTAAGAATCTATATCATAGCAGCTGTAGTTGTAAACTTTAAATAAACATATCAATAATTGCTTATAAATTATTCCTGAAACTCTTTTATTTAATTGTTTCACCTCTTATGCCTCTTTATTTCTGTCGATGCAATCTATGCATACCTGGACAATGTTAAATTTGAGATCACATGATGAAAACAATATCCTCTAAGGGTCTTTTGACTTCACCATATGCCAAGGGTTCATGAGGAGAGTAGTGTCTCAGAAACCCTTGGCTAGTGAAGATGCTTGTGACCATGAGTCCCTCCAAATTAATATTAAAATAAAGTTATGATTAAGCATGCTCATGGGTTTCTACGAGTGAGGATTCCTCACTCTCAGACTCAGAATCTGTGTCTTGGACGTGCAGATCCCATACAGGTTTTAAAAAAGAGTTTCCTGCCTTAGCCATGCCCAAGCTGTGTCTAAATTCACCTTTAAGACATAATACAGATTAATCAATATTATTGCATTTCTGATGGATAGACATCTGAATGTTTAATATATTCAAACAACTAAGATAAATAAAGATCCTGTAATGCAAAAAAGGTCTAATTCATGACAGTTTGGGAGAATTTCTCCAGTTTCCAGCATTGATCATATCAGCTACTTTAATCACTCATTTCAACTGAATGCTAGACAGTACGCCTTAAACTTTTATTACTCTTTTATTTTTTTTATCCACCTTCTTTAAATTTTTATAGTTAGGATGTGAATGAAATAATTAAAAAATCGTTTTTAAATGTTGGTATAAACATTTTAAAAGATTATAAAATTATTTATTATCTGTTTTAGATTGACTAGAAGATCTTCAGTTTCAAGTGGTATGCTGTTGCAGAATTCCAAAATGGTCTCTTATAGAGGTTATTAATCAATAAAGCGGTGTGTTTTATAACATTTTGTAAGTCTCTAACCAACTCATCACAAGAGCTAAAAAAAATTGGTAAACAATTCAAATGACATTTTATCAAAGAAGAATATATTGAAATATCAATATGCATGTATATATGCTTAATATATCTATTGAACATCTTAAATATATTTCAGCATCTTCCAAATGAAATTATGAGTCAGGTTGGTGAACATGATATGTGACCAGTGACTGGGGAAAAAATCTAAGCCAAAGGAACTGCAGCATCTCAATATATTTTACAAAAAGAAATCATTGTTTTAAAAATTAATGATGGAATGTTGCGCTGTTTTGAGATGTTAAAATTTGTCATTCCATAAATTTCATATGAATATTTAATATAAATTACTGTGATACAATGTTAAATGTGACTATGTGACTAAATGTGACTTTGATACTATAGTTAATCATTTAAACACTGCTTTTTAAAGATTTGTGGAAAAGTGTTTTTTATCTCCATAGTCTTTTGTTCTAGAAATGTACTATTTAATTAATGACTTGTGAGTAGTTTATTGGATTGATTTGTAAGTAATTTATTGAAATGATTTGTTTGTGAATTTTTAAAGCAGTCTATTGAAGAGATTGGTTAGTAGTGTGTTATTGTTAATTTAATTTGTTTAGTAGTGTGTTAAAGTACTGTAATATGGTTAGCAGTTTGTTTATGTGATTTGTAAGTTAGATTTTTTAACTGATTTGTATGTTAGAAGTTTGTGAAGTGATTTGTTATTTAATTATGAATTTATAAGTACATGTAATTTTAAATGATTTGTTCTTAAAGTGATTTGTTAGAAGTTTGTGAAGTGATTTGTTAAAATTAATTCGCTACATTCATAATTCGTTATATCCGAATAACGAATTCGTATAACCATTATACCAAATTCGCCATATGCATGTTTTCCTTCAAGTATTAGTACCAAATTTAAATAGGTTAGGGAAGCAAATATTACAAAACATTTCTTTGATAACCAGGGTTATATTATGAATTGAATTTTATATACAAAAGCTAAAAAGAGATAAAGCCAGTTCAATTTATCAATTTTTTATAATCTTTGAAAGTTCGCTATAAAAGATGTAAATTTTAATATATTTAACCTCAACGGGACTCAATACAGTTCACTATATTCGTTAATTTGTTATAACAGAGTTCGTTATTACTGTAAAATTTTACAAAGATTTGTTAAGAATTTTGCCGTAGACCCAGAAAAACTTCGCTGTATCCGTGAATTCACTAGTATATCCATGTTTGTACTAAATGAGTTTTACTGTAGTGTGTTTATCTTATGTCAAACTAGTTTGTTCAAGTGATATGCTTGTAGTTTGTTAATATTAATGATTTGTTTGTAGTTTGTCAAGTGATTTGTTTTTAGTTTATTGAATATTGTAGGATTTTGTAAGTGTTTTGTTTTTACATGTACAAACACTGTAATAAGTTGAAGTGTTTTGTGATTGTTTTTAATTTGTTAGAGTGTTTTGTAATTATTTTGTTAGTGATTTTTGTTTTCAGTTTAAGTGATTTGATAGTGTTAAGGAATTTGTTATTAGTGTATTGATATGTTTATTTGTACAAATGTAAGAGGTTCTTGCACTGGATGAAAAATACAGTTTCCGCATGGCTGAAACTCTACTGAAACTCTGCGGAAACTTAAGGTTACTAATAGTTTCTGCAAAGTTTCAGTGCGGAAACTTCAAGTTTCATCAAGTTTCCGCAGTGCGGAAACCAAAGGTGTCCACGAATCCAAATAGTTTCCGCAACTGAAACTTGCTGAAACTTGAGGTATACGCAAGGTTTCAGTATGCGTATACGGTTGAAATACATATGGTTTACTAATGGTTTCCGCAACAGAAACTTGCTGAAACTTGAGGTATACGCAAGGTTTCAGTATGTGTATACAGTTGAAATACATATGGTTTACCAATGGTTTCCGCAACAGAAACTTGCTGAAAATTGAGGTATACGCAAGGTTTCAGTATGCGTTTACAATATTGATATACATAGGGTATACTGTAGGTTTCCGCAACGGAAACTTTAGTATTGACTACACAATTTTAGCCCTGGTTTGCAACCAAAAGTCATTTTCCCTCTGAATTCTCATATTGGAAAAAACAACAACACACTAACACTAGTTATCAAAGAATATTTAATGTTATTATCAACATTTACATACATCGGTTGAACATTTTTCTCTTGCATCATAAACATTTTTACAGCTAAGTCCGAGCCCTCAAGTCACGACAGGAGGACAGAGAAAATGTCTGCATTTAATGATGTCTCATACATCAGAGATATAATCTTGCGAGAGGAACTTAGAACTGCATTACTGCAATCAATCAACTTAACCTGAATTCGGTTTATGCAAGTCTAGTATTATTAAGGAAATGTAAAATTACTTGGTATAATAAATGCACAAGTTCACATCATAAGTAGCCAATAAGCACCAAGGTGGATTCCTTTGTTAAAAATTCAGTTTGTAGTCCATCATCAACCAACAGAAAAGTCCTTGAGTGGTTCTCATTCTTTGATGACCCACTTACACTTATCATGCTTATGCTAGTGGTGGCTGTATGTTTTCGGAACTGTGCAACACATCACTGTAGTCTGCATGTATGACCTGTTCCAGTTTCAGTTGACTTTAAAAATATCAATGCTTGAGTATAGAGAGACTTGTTTTCATCATTGGAGAAATGATATCATGTTCAAGTTGGATTGATCTGCTCATCAGTTACTTCAACCTATTGAAAATATATATAAATATAGTTTAACAAAATTCCAATCTAAATAAAACATGTTAGATCCTCTCGCATACTCGCTACACAACATCTAACAACATCCCATAGAAGGTCACGTCAGATGTCAAATACGGAACAACTCTAGACTTATTCGTTCCAATTTATGAAATACAATAATTTTGCAGTTGACTATTTTATTGGTTAATAGAATTTGACCTCTGACGTGACACTCTACAGGATGTTGTTAGATTTAGGCAGTATCTAACATTTAATATTAATTGGATGGACAAAGTCCCTAATGCTGTTCTAGTACAAGCTTTTGTTTGATTAATTTCACATTTTAAGCATTTTTTTTTATCAGAATGATTTAAAATGAAATCTAAAAATTTATCAAGTGTAAAATATCATTAGTTTATTAAAGATGCCTCTTTTAAACACTTGAATAGGGATAATGAAATAAACAAACTTGAATTTATTTAAACATATTAAATGTACCTGAATATGTATGTATAGATTTGTTCCTGATTTTCAGAATAAATTAAGGAATTTTCTTTCATTCTACTTGTTCATCAAAATATTTTTTTATTTGAATAACAACTACAGGCCCATAGACCTAATAGGTATCATGTAACAACTTTCACTCAATTGAATTTGGTTCGTGTTTTAAACAAAAAGCCATGAAATTCCAAATTTTGAAAGACGCACCATTGTTTATCATAATTATACACTTAACATGCTTACTCTGGTTACTCAGTAACCAAAGGTGGATCAGAGTAATAAAGATAAAATGCTATTCCATTTTAAAACCACCAGTTGTGTACCCCACCCCACAGGAACCACTAACCCTGGGGCCACACATTTCAAAATTTTCTAAATGTTATCTTAAGTTTTATTTCATCATAAATGGTTGATTAATTTCAAAGAGCTATATGGACCAACCCTAGTACTAAAACCCCTGACCTTGGGGCCATGAATTTTATAATTATGGTAGATGACTAAGTGCTCATTTCAATCATGCCAACAGTTTGACTGCTTGATGTCCAGGAGTAAAAAAGAAGGGGGGGGGGTATCATAAAATTTACAAATTTTGATCCACTTCACCCGTAGATGCTTTGTACCAAAATTGGTTGAAATTGGTTGAGCGGTTGCAAGGAAGAATCTGAAAATGTTCAAATGTCAACACAGGACAGACAAAAACAGATAGTAATAGGTCACCTGAGTTTACTAAGGTGACCTAAAAATAGGCCTGTTTATAAATACTTATTTTAAATAAATCAGAGAATTTTAGTAGTTAGCTCGCAAAATGAGACTTTCTAAGAAAATGTTAACATCTGTTAATTTGATGGAAATGCCGAACATATAAAGATATTATATAAAGCTTAAAAAGTAGAGGAAAGCAGCTTACACCCCCCCCCCTCTCCCACAACACACACTGACAACCAATGACTATGATAAATAGAGAGCTTTAAACAGTGAGATTAAGAAAACAATAGAAAATAAAAACATAAACTTTGTGCTTTAGTCCTTAATTTCCTAAAATAGAGTTACATAAGTTCTTACTACTAAAACATACTTTTTAACAGAAGTATTCTTCATCCTCTCTTAGTTTTCAGATGATTTGTTCCATGGATATCTGAAATTAAAATAGATCGAGTTAGTACAGTACCGTACAGTAATAACTTTTGTGTTTTTAGCATGAGCTCAGAAAAGTCCCAAAAACTACTTGCATGCCCATTTCCTTGCACCTGACATGCAGTGAAAATTCTAATGGACACATGACAAAGAAAAAAAATAATTGGAAATTGTATCATTTTAAAATGGACACAGTCACACTCTGGTCTAATTCTAAGTGGCAGACCTATCAGGCTATCACAACCTTAATTTACAAGATTTTGAAATGCAATTATATCTGAGAGTGAGAAAAATTAAATAAGTAATAATTTTCCATAAAAGCAAGACTACATCTAAATTATGTTTGTTTAAGATATGTAGGCCTTCTCCGATTCAAAATTATAATTCATTTGATAATTAATTTTATTTAATATTCTATTTTACATCAAGGGAAGATCATTTGTATAATAACACAGAACTAGGACTCTTCAGTGGCCATTGTTGAAAGCTGATTTAATTAGTGATAGAAATATGGCAAATGGTAAACAGCTATAAACCTTACAGAGAGATTACAAAAATCTTATTTGTGTATCAGTCATTTTATCAAGTCAATAAAATTTAGAGATCATAAAAGTATGTCAAATTTTCATAATGGTTCACATTGCCAGTGGTTAGAGCGACACGCCTAGAGTTGGGGAGTAAGAGCTGATTCCTACATCAAGAGTCTGAATCCAATGTAGTACATAGAGACTGGTCCCTCGGATGAGACCTGTGTTGGTGACGTGTCCACATTAATAAAAAGTTCTCTAAAGGGTAACAAATAAATACAAGTATATGACTGTATAATGAATCAATACATGTAACATAAGAAATTGAAAATGGCCAATTGCCCATTTCATCAAGCTCCAGTCTATCATAATACATACTTCAGGTAAAAACTGTTCTGTTCATATCAAGAGAATCATTTTTATGGTTGTGATTTCTGATGTATTTAGAAACTGCACCACATTTAATACACAAGGTACAATAAAAACATGGTATTTCTAATGAACAATTACACCATGCACACTACCGGTAAATCAAGTTTTAAGTTGCTAAAATAGTGTTAATTGTTTCATATAGATCAAAACATGCACATGTGTCAGCATGATGTTTATGTATCTTTGTGTATAACTATTTTGTTCACGTATGACAATGTTTCAAACTCATAATGTATGGTA
This sequence comes from Saccostrea cuccullata, assembly GCF_032062105.1. Lineage (NCBI taxonomy): Eukaryota > Metazoa > Mollusca > Bivalvia > Ostreida > Ostreidae > Saccostrea > Saccostrea cuccullata. The sequence goes on from NW_026930286.1 coordinate 14,777, forward strand.
TTAAACTTAATAAAATACTTCAACTTGAATAATGTGAGGCATTCTGAAAATTATCAAGTCACTTTCATATCACAAAATCTGCAAGTTCTCAGGAATTTTACTTTCATCACTATACACATGTACAAATTGGCATTTCACAGTGATACAGTACTACACAATGGCATTCTCCCAACATGATGCCCTCTAACATGTCTAATATTTACGATTCTAGACTGCATGTATGCTAAAATATATTCAACCCCTTCCTCGGCTGTGCAGCACAGTCTTCCATCAATAATAAAAACAATTCAGCAAAAAATAAATGTAGGATTCAAGAAACTACTCCTGCGAATAACAATGAACACATCCAGCAGTTATAATGAACAAAAAGCTCACCTTTTCTGAAAGAACATAAGCGTGGGGGCAAATCTTTCGATTTTCCGAAAAAGTAAACACCGGATACAAGTTCATAACGATATTATCCTCTAAAACCAACCTACATTTAAAATTCCGGAATACTACAACACGTATTTTTTTTTTAACATGATCGGGACGATGCAGAAAAACATATTCTAATAATCATACGAAAACATGCAAGATAAATACATTGGTACAAAATGCATGCGGCCGTTTTAACAGCAATTAATTATCCGTATTACAACCTAAGGTGAGAATGATTTACAAGGCGCTTTTTCAAAATAATTATAACTGTACAATGGTCGATTTGAATTTTTGGAACGCGCCGTTTTGACCCAACTTTATTCTTACGATTGCAGACAATAAAAACAAAAATAAAGGTGCTCTGAACTGTAAGAAATAACTACCTGTATCTAAGCTGTCGTTTGAGGTGCCTTTCTTCTGTGTAGAGTCAAAAAACCTTCTCATCTCTGTTGTTTTTCTTGAGCAAGTTCTTGGTGTTTTCTTCGCCATTTTGTCCCTCTTTCTTCTACTAAAAATCTAACCAATGAGAGAGAAGCATTCTATCGCGATACGCCACCTAGTGATTGAATGTCAGTCTCTACGGAAAATTCACCTTTATAATAGTTTTTGCATATCTCTTTTGGCAATATTTTTTTTTACGTTTTATATTGCAGACGTCCTTGCATTTATGACAACTGAATGAACCTGTCAGTTTTAAATGCTTAAATAAAATTGATCATGGAATCGAAGTTGGGTATAAAACCGTATTTTAAGTCCCTTATTATCATGGTTATCATTATGATGATGATGATGGTAATTGTTGAAACGGACTGTCCAGATTTTTACAAATAGATTGAAAATCATATACACATGTACTTAGATTATTGTGTAAAAAAAAGTATACAAGTCATCAAAGTTATGCTGATGGCATATTATCCACATACAAGAGCGATTTTACCCCCCCCCCCCCTTTCTAATAAGCGATACGAATTAGCTGGTTAAAACTTTATAACAAGTCTGCAAATTTATGTTTATATGTTTTTTAAAATCTTAATCTACGGGATACATTTTTATTTGTGTCCTAAAATAGAATAGATAAATTAACAAAGTACATGTAAGTTTATAATCATTGTTATATAGTGAATTATATAATGATTAATTTTGACCTTCGTAACTTAAATAAAACGAAGAAAATAATTACAAACTATATTAGAATGTGTTGTATGAGTTTCTGTCTCTGTCTCTCTCTGGTATTGCTTTTTATACCTTTGTGAAACTCAAAAGCAAAATTGGAGTTATAAGAATTATTAATCAATTGTTAAAAATTTCCATCTCAGAAAATATCTACATGTACAATTTTAAAATAGTAAATACCGCTACTTCTCAGCATTAGATGATGAACAAAAAATTATTGGTTATTACTCAATACAGAAGATACGGAAACTCTTAATTTTGCGGGCAAATTTATAAATGATATCATGTAATAGTGGTCATAGTCCTTTACACATGTCATTTATATTGTTGTTTACTAAATGTATTTATCTTTTTTTTTATCTTTTCCTTATTATTGTAATAACCTCACACTTTTCTGTTTTGGACTCTAAATTAGAAATAAAACGTTGTTTTATTGTGTACTTAGAAATAACCTAGAGAAAAAAGTTATGAAATAAAATTCATAGACTTTGTTTTCATTAGGTTGCGTGTCATCGATCTCTAAATATTTTCAATATTTGAAGTTAATACAATGGTGGCAAACAAGGAATACCATTAATTGTCGTTTTTTTTTGTGATTGCCGATTTCTTTGTGGAGAAATTGTAAAATAATATTGAAATTTTTTTAATAGTCTATTGAACTAGCAAATATTCTCCTTACCTGTAGATTAGTTTTATTATTTATTAGATTGATCTATAGATAAATATCTGAGAGGTTTTTCTTTTTTTTTCCCTTTTAATCACCAACACATAATAAACTTAATAGCTTATATGAAACATTTTATATAAAATATTTTATAAAACAATCTTATTTGTTTGATTTAGGTGAAGTTTTATATAGTGTGTGTTGGATTTTTTTTATTTTTAAAATTTGAATGTTCAGACACCTTGGGGTCATTACTAGTGACTATACTGTGTATACCAGGTACTGCATGTATATATTACGCCTGGTCACAGCCCATTGTTCCTCTAAGGTAGAAAAACCTCTCAATCCACATAGAATATACAAAAAATACACCAACACGGTAGCAGGTGTCTTCGCGACACGTGTCTCCTCACCTGTGGCACGTGAGGACAGGTGCCCGCGAGTGGGGTTCAAAGAAAAGGATTGAAAATTTGATCAACTTACATACTACTTTTATTAAAAAAAAAAGTGTTTTCTAAATCACAAATTTAGAAAATTATATATCTCAATACGAATATAATTGAACATATTACTAAAAAGTATAGGTACCGCCTTTTCAGTAATATTGCATTCATTAACATCACAAAAGCAAGATATTTGAAAAAAAAAAATAATAAATAAATAAAAAAGCCTACACATAATTTGCAATCTAATTAAAATGAGATCTTCCATTCGCTCCCAGGGTATTGTTTCACAAAAACAGACTTTTTACATTAATAAGTCTTCCTCGTGCGAATAAGCATTTGGGTAACAAATGAGACGATTTAATTTTAATTAGATTGACATAATATGCTGCAGATCTTAAGAACCATGGCATCAAATGTTCAGGACATGTTTTCTTGCAATATTTACCCGCGGCTTTCGAATAAGATTAACGCCTGTTAAACGAATAAAATGTATTCATGAGAACGGAGATAAAAATGCATATATGTACGAGATATTAAATCAATGTATTAAATTATAAAAACAACTACAATGTAGTAACTATTGCACTATATATCTATGTTTGAAATGATAATTTTCCATTCAGTAATATAGATACATGTATAAGGAATATAAATGCAAAACTTGCTATCTCAGATAATGTAAACGTTCGCTCTCGTAATTATCTGTATTTCATGCACCATGAAGACACACTAATTTTCTTTTTTAAACAAATTAAAATTAAATGTAATTGTAGACAGAGGAACCTCCATAAATAACCCTTGATTTGTTCTCATACGGAAGTAATATTTTGTGAAAATAATGTATGTTATGAAAAGAATTAATTCCCGAGGGGGGGGGGGGGGGGTCTCGAGTTGGGTAATGTAGAAAATCCTGGGGAGAGGAATCGATTTTGTTTAGAAATGATATTTTTTTAATTCCAGCACAATATATATGAAATAAATTAATATGAAGCAAGGATCTTGTATAAAGTGCTTATCATTGATATCAATATCGGTATGTGTCAGTTTACACAGAGCACATCATTCTCAAAATCTGAATATGAACTAGTAGATATCTGGTATTTAAAAATAAACCATTTTTTAAAATGTATAAGTAAATAGAAATATGATATGGGTTGATTTTTCTACTCTTTTGAAAAAAAATATAATAAAAAACAGTTTCAGTTTGGTTTCAGCATGCGAAAACCATACAGAATCAAAATCAATAGTAAAGATAATATGAGTTGATTTTTCTACCCTTTTGAATAAAAAAATAATAGAAAAAAATTCAGTTTGGTTTCAGCATGCGGAAACCATATGGAATCGAAATCAATAGTAAAAAAATCATTTGAATTGATTTTTTTACCCATTTGAAAAAAAAGAAAAGAAAAAGTTTCAGTTCGGTTTCAGCATGCGGAAACCATATGGAATCGAAATCAATAGTTTCCGGAAACTGAAACCTACTGAAACTAAAAAGTATCGTTAAATTGACATTTCATTAAATTTTACATTGGTTTCCGTTTTGCGGAAACTATTTGGAAACAAACCTAATAGTTTCAGCATACGGAAACCCTACAGAAACTTGCTGAAACTATTATATAGTTTCCGCATTGCGGAAACCATACAGGAAACTTCAACGCCAAGTTTCAGCAAGGTTTCCATATAGTTTCAGTTTTGCGGAAACTGGACTTTTCACCCAGTGTTGTTCATGTAGTTCACTTTTAGTTTTTTGAAGTGACTTATTGGTAGTCTCTTTGTAGTTTGTTAAAGTGATATTTTTAGTTACTTTAGATGATTTGTTAGTAGTTTTGTGAACAGGAAGTAATTTGTTAAAATGATTGAAGTTGTTAGGCTTTTTTGTCAATTTGGGCATCTAGCTTTTACTTAAGACTAAATTTTTTTTAAAGCTCTTAAAAATTTTATCTATTATTCTTAAAAATATGGTTGATGTTAATTTATAATATTTCATTTCTAAATTTTTTTCTCTGTGATAACTCTTTGAAAGTTAGAGGAGTTGATTTCTTGATAATTCTACCGAAATGTAAACTAGGCAGGTTGATAGGTCAGGAGCTAAGGAGGCCAAATATGCATGCAAATCTTGTGTGGCTGCCTTTGTGTTTGTCTCCGTTTTTAAAGTCTAAATCTACAATTTTTTTTCCACAATGAAATGGAAATACCGTGTAAGTGGAAATTTTAGCGAGACGCAAATTTAGCGTTTTGTCCTTAAAAACTGGAAATTTTTTTTAACGAGATGTTATTTTAGCGATTTTAAAATGCACATTAAAGAAACTATTACAAATAAAACGCAACTAATTTTTAGCCATATTCAATTGTAGTGATCTTGACACCCTCGCTAATAATGCCAAAATGAAATCCTTGCTAAAAATTCTACTTATACGGTATAAGGAATCATTGTCTAGTTGGTATAGTATTCTAGGGACATCAATGATAGTGGGAAACATGGGATAATTTATGCATAAAGGGCCTCGTCATGCAAATAATCCCATGTTTCCCACTATCATTGATGCCCTGGCATACTTCACTAACTAGACAGTGATTCCTTAAATATGACTACATAAAAAAAAAGATGAGTTGTAGTTACATTTGACATTGTACTTCGAATTGGTTCTCATTGGAATGAAACTTGATGGAAGGATGAATCTATTGCATTTGTAATTTATACATTTGCACGTGTCATTTTAAATTGGTTAATTTCTTTTTATTTGTAATAATATAACCATTTTCAGATTTTCTATATGATGATTTTGATAAAATGACATAATAAATAATCCAAGTTCATCTTGTTGTATGTGTTTATAAAGACGTAGTTCAAATGACTGCTACAAACTGAGAGGATCAGGATATTTGATAAATGAAAATTGCTTTTAAATGCATTTAAATACATGTACAAAATCCACTTATTTAGTTGGAGGGGTTAGATGGAGTAATGATAAATGCAACAAAAAGGTGAATTTAATTTCCAATTTACATAGATTTCAAAAGTGAGCAATTCTGTCTTCAATACATGTACTTTTAAAGTGGATAGTGACAACTTGATTTTATTTAGAATATCAGGTGTGTATCCCTGTATTTCATTCAGCCAGTCACCGATTAACTGCATTTGAAGTAAACTTGGACCCATGATGGCAATTGTACTTTAAAAAGAGGGCTAAGTGACAAGGCTGAGTTTTTGGAGAAATTTGAGTAACCTTGCAGAAAATTATTTATACTTATGGCTACATCATTTTTCGAAATAATACAAGATGTGTTTGTGAATCATGGATGTCTCCGTATGGCAACAAATTAGCAGAGATTAAACTTTTCTTAAATAAAAACTCACTGGAAATACAGCTCGGAAATATAAAATCAGGCCAGGGTAAAAAAATTTCATGAGTTTGGAAATCTTGGTATCCAATGACGTGTCTTTTCACAAGGATTACATATGTATAGTATGAGATCACTAGCCCTTAGCTTTCAAAAGTTATGGCCAAGGTTAAAGTTTTTTTCATACGAAAGTACAAAAATCAAGGGCAAGGTAATTGGTATCTAATGAAAAGTCTTGCCACAAGGATTACGTTTGTAAAGTACGGAAGCCCAAGTCCTAAACGTTCAGAAGTTATGGCTAAAGTTAAAGAAATTAATAAGTAGTTCAAACTCCAAGGTCATAGGGTCAAAGGTTGTTGCTATCAAATGAAAGGTCTTGTCACAAGGATTAAATATTTAAGGTATGAAAGCACTAGCCCTAAACCTTTAAAAAGGTTTTGTCAAGCTCTGCTTTTTTAAAGTATGTCAAACGTCAAGGTCAAAGGGTCAAAGTTCTGGGTATCCAATGAAGAGTTTCCTCACAAGTATTACATATATTGAGTATGACAGCCGTAATCCTTACCATTCAAAAGTTATGGCCAAGGTTAAAGTTTTTGCACAAGTACGGATATCTACTAGGTCAAAAGGTCAAGGTTGTTGGTATCCAATGAAAGGTCTTTCAACAAATCATACATATGTGAAGTATAAATGTCCTGGTATCTACTGTTCAAAAGATATCCCAAAGTAAAAGTTAAAAAAAATTCGGTGTCACCATTCTTATTATAAAATGTATATCGTCTTGTGCACACCAGATTATTTAAAGTGTCACTGAAATCCAGATTCCAAAAAAGAGAAGAATTTTCCCCATTTAGAATTGTTTTCATTTATGTATGGAACACATGTATCATCCATGCAAGTTTAGTCCAGATAAGGCTTATAGTAACTGTGACTTGGGAATGGACCTGCTCCAAACACTTAATCTGGTCATTCATCTGGAAAATATTGGTCAGATCCATAAACCGAAGCAAGTCTAGTAGTGTCCATCCCTAGATGCATCATTCATGCAAGTTTGGTCCAGATAGGGCTTATAGTTACTTGAGAATGGACCTGCTCCAAAAACTTTAACATTCTCACTCATTTGGAAAATGTAGGTACAGCATCTGAAGCAAGTGTGGTTACCGTAGTGTCCATTACTAAATGCATCGTCCATGCAAATTTGGTCAGGGTAGGGCTTATAATTACTTGGGAATAGACCTGTTCCAAACGCTTTAATCTGGTCACTCATCTGGAAAATGTAGGTCACTCAGATCCAGCATCCGAAGAAGTCTGGTAATGTCCATCCCTAGATGCATCATCCATGCCGGTTGGTTTGGGTAGGGCTTATACCATATAAGTAGAATTTTTAGCGAGGATTTAATTTTGGCATTATTAGCGAGGGTGCTGAGATCGCTTAAATTAAATATCGCTAAAAATTAGTTGCGTTATATTTGTAATTGCTTATTTAATTTTCATTTTAAAATCGCTAATATAACATCTAGCTAAAAATAAATAAGTTTTTAAGGATAAATCGCTAAATTGCGTCTCGCTAAAATTTCCACTTATATGGTAGTTACTTGCATGGGAATGGGCCTGCTCCAAACACTTTAACATGGTCACTCATCTGGAAAATGTAGGTCAGATCCAGCATCCAAAGCTATTCTGGTAGTGTCAATTTCTAAATGCATCATGAATGCAAGTTTAGTCCGGGTAGGGCTGATATTTACTTGGGAATGGCCCTACTCCAAAACTTTAACCTGGTCATCCATCTGAAAAATGTAGGTCAGATCCAGCATCCAAAGCTATTCTGATAGTGTCCATCCCTAGATGCATCATCCATGCAAGTTTGGTCTTGGAAGGTCTTATAGTTACTTGGGAATGGACCTGCTCCTAAAACTTTAACCGGGACGCCGACGCTAACGCCGACACCGACGCCTACGCCGGGCGTATAGCATAAACTCATCTCGACTTCGTCGAGGTGAGCTAAAATGTCCAAGTCGGGCGAGTTGACCGCGGCTTGGCAGACTTTACGAATACATAACATTTTATTAAACCCCCCCCCTTAGTGAGAATACTAATATACCGGCTTATCTTTTAAATAGCAAGAGCATGTATATTTCATAGGCGTGGGAATCAATTTAAAAGGGGGGAATAATTGAAGGTGAAAGTAGTTAAACCAACAAAAAAAGGTAACTCCCAATTTTTATTGCCTATAATGTTTATCTTTGCTAAAAAAAAAAAAGTGGGAGGCTAAGCCCCCCTCCCCAGTTCCGACCCCTATGCATCTAGGATACAGATAACATACACTAGGTAAGAATCCTCTTTTTTGGTTGGTTTAGATTCAAAATGTTATAAAATGAGTACATGTACTAATACATGTAATATATATTCTGTTCAACTGCACTTTTCTACATTTGACTTTGATATATTCCAAAATGGATACAAGTTATAGTCTTGGGAAGTTAGTTTACTTCTAGTTAGCTTCTTCTAATTAGCTTTCTTTCTAAGGAAGAAATTCTTCAAAATCACATGTCAGTTTTGAATACTTTTAATATTCCACATAGCCAAAATGAATTTGAATTACCTTATACTGGATTCCGAAACTTCATAAGAATCCTTACAAAAAAAGATACATTGCAGGTTTCCAGTAAATGTTCAACCAAGCCTCTTTCATTACTCCTCACTAAGATATTGACAGTAGTGAAGGAAAAACTTCAAGAGTACTGTTCAACTATTCAAGAAGTGGTGTGAATCAGATGTGGATACTTAAAAATTCTAAAGAACTATTGGACAATTTGAAATCACAAGACTTTACAAAAATCACCAGCTTAAAAACTTACGACTTTTCAACTTTATACACAACAATTCCCCACGACAAATTAAAATCCAGGCTTTCTGATATCATGGACATCTGCTTCTTCAATAAAAATGGAACTCGTAAATTTACGTACCTCGTCATTGGTCATTTGCAAAATTATTTTGTTAAAACAGATTCTGATTGCAGACATAAGTACTCTGAAGTTGACATCAAGAAGATGCTTGAGTTTCTGATTGACAATATCTATGTGGTTTTTGGAGACCAGGTATTCCTACCATCTATTGGAATTCCCATAGGTACAAATTGCGCTCCGTTATTAGCAGACTTATTTTTATATTCATAAGCAGAATTTACGCAAAATCTTAAGCGTGAAAAGAAAAAAAACACTTGCTGTGGACTTCAACTCATTATTTTGATATATTTTTAATTAACACTTTCCATTCCTATGTCGATACGATATATCCTGGTGAGTTTGAGATAAAAGATACCACAGAGTCTGACACTTCTGTTTCATTCTTGGATATTTTGCTTGAAAAAGACGCTAATGGTAATCTAACAACCAAACTATATGATAAATGTGATGACTTTAACTTTTCTAACATCAACTTTCCTTACTTATGCAGCAATATACCTTCATCACCTGCATACGGAGCACATATATCTCAGTTGATTCGATACGCAAGAGCATGCTCTACGTATGAACAACTTCTGAAACGAGGTAAATTATTGACAAGCAAGTTGATAAATCAAGAATATCAGTAGTCTCGTTTAAAGTCATCGTTTCGTAAGGTCTATGGTCGATACAATGATCTTGTCAGCAAATACAATTTATCATTGAGTCAAATGCTGACTGACGTTTTTATACCAATTGTTAGTCCATTATTTATACACTGAATTGAAGACGGATTTTTTCCGTTATTTCCTGACCATGACAAGGAGCACACGGCGGGTGTGACCGGTCGGCAGGGGATGCTCACTCCTCCATGGTACCTGATCCCACCTCTGTTGTTTCGGGGGTCCTTGTTTGCTCTGCTCTTATTTTGTATTGTTTTATGGACTTTGAGATTGAATACTGTTCGTTATCTCCATATCCTTCTTGATCATGATTTCCACTCATGTGAACATATCATCCAGGCACATAGAATCTGAGGGTGAGGATTGGGTGTTGAGAAGACGGGGGAGTGCATGAAATGACAACAGGGACACCCCCTTTGATTGTAAATATTTACTTTTAATGTGGAATAAAATGTTTAATAAAGAAATGCTCCCACCTATCCATGGACCTTAACATCCACCAAACACACCTTCACCAACCAAAATAGATTTGGGAGCCCCCTACCCCTTCTTGGGGACTAGTAAAAAAATATTCATGAAAATTATCAAAAGGGTAAATTAAATCACCGCATTGATGAAAAAAACAACAACAATAATTAATAATAGTAATGATAATAATTAGGACAAAAAACGTACTGATCATCCAATTCAAGGTATTTCTTGTCTTTGAAAATGTCTTGTAATAAGTCGAACATGAATAAAAGGACCAACTGCGACCGTTTTCTTTAAATCGCAGGCACGTAGCATCGTTTTTGAAAGTGTGGGGGGGGGCAACCAGAGAAAATATTTTTTACTTACCTGAAAAAAAAGCGAAAATTAAAAGTTGCCCAAACTCGAAAATCCTATTTCGTGGGGAGGGGGGGGGGGAGTGGCTAACTTTTCAAAGCCAACTTACTATCACTTCCAAATTTTTTCCCTACAATCCTTGACATCACTATACTATGGTTATAAAGTGGGGGCCCACTATCCTATCTACTATAGTAAAGGTTATGTTGGGGGGAAAAGTGGGGCCTGGCCCCCCCCCCCCCCCCCCCCCCCGGTTGCTACGTCCCTGATCGTATATATACATTGCCTAATAGCTCTTGAAAGGATTGCCTAGGAGAAAACATCACTTACAGTGTTTAGGCTGGGTGATAATTCTTGCTGATTTATTTCTGTCAATAACGTTTTAATCACTCAAAATATTTGTAAAATGATGACGTTAAAAGGCATTGCAGAAAACCAAGAGAAATCATCTTAATAAATTACAGTAGTCTTGATTGTTTTTAAAAAATTCAATCTTCTCACATGCATGGGCTCCATGTCTCTCAGTTAATTCGATACACAGGAGCATGTCCTACTTAGATCAATTTCTGAAATGAAGCAAGCTATTGACAAACAAGTTGATGAAACAAGGATTAAGGCCTCATTTTAGTAAGCATTTGGCAAGTTCTGTAGTCGATACATTAACTTCATCAGAATCGAATGCCCGAACCAGATTAGGACGGGTATCTCCGGTCGGCAGGAGATGCCTACTCTTACCTTACCTCCGAGGTCCGTTTGCTCTTGTATTGTTTCAATCGGCGTGTGCTTGATGAATTTTTGTTATCTCCACATATCCCTCACAACACGCTTCTAACTATCAATTCACATGGGAGTCCTAAACACCATATATTTTTACTCGCTTTTCCCTTTTAATTCTTATGAACAACATCGACATTAATTACGTTAATCAGTGCATAAACGACACTAAGGGATTTCTTGAATGATGACTACTCCATCAGTTATGCATACAATGACATATTCATCTATAATACAATATTTAACATATTTTATTTTACCTTGATTGTTTTTTATACAGATGTAAATATATATAAACAATAAATTGCCTTTCTTTCTTCATTACCGTTATCATTACGCGTAGTACGGGAATTAACGTCGCAGCTATTGCAGAAAAAAATACATTATCATGGCCCGCTTGTAACATGCTTACGCGGCGCGTTAAATATTTATCTGCAACAGCTGCGACGGCTTCTAAACACTAAAAAAGTGCTTTTTGGGCTTGGAGAAAAAATATATTATACAAAGGTATGCCTATTGAAACTACATGTATCAAGTAATTCGTATTCCAAATTGGATACCTGCCTTAATTCTGCAGGAAACAAGTTCAAAGACAATGGACTAAAATACGCCCAATATAACTTACTGTACAGAATTATTTGGAGAAATTGACAAAATTCAAAAATTTCGACTAAATTAATCAATTCCAGGATTCCTGATGTTGTGTGTTTTTTCTCATATGGGGTGTCAAAAACCAAGGCGCACGCGGACGCTTAATTACCGTACTAACAACCAAAGAAATTTTAAGCATTTTATTATTTAAATGCGGGCTATAGTAGATTTTTACTACATAAGTACTGGGCAATAGGGATGGGCAAGTTGTGTCTTATATTCGAGTTCACTTGCAATATCCAGTAGACAAAAAAAAATGAAAACCAGTCTTTAATACATAAATATCTATAAATTAATGTTTGAGACATCATAGCAATAGATTACATCTGCTCTCAGGTAGAAGTTTTTGATTATATTTTGCCTAATAAGAATACATGTACATATAATAATGATTGATAACAGTTCAATCAATGGAGCACAACTATTAAAATTTCAGCAGAATTTTGAAGACCAGGCTCCTGGATCATGAAACAGACTTAGACTTAATAAATAAGTCAAATTTTAAACGGCCTTTAAAAAGTTTAATAATGAAAAATTGAAAAATACTTAATATTGGTATTCGTAAAATTTTAGAGCAGTCTGAAAATATACTGACTTAAGCTTAAGATGTTTCATGATCCTGGGGTCTGATTTCTAAACACTACCTTTACACTGCCAATGACAACCCAATCCTTCTAAATGTAATATCAAATTATTTAATATTGTCTGGGTTTTTCACGCTCGTGGGAAGCAATTTCAGTTTGAGATGGGATGGAGGGGGGCACAACCATACACTTTTAGTTGGAGGTACTAGATCGATCAACTAAATGAAATGTTCCTAGACAAGCAAAAAAAAGGAATCAAATGATTACATATACATATGTAACAGGAAAGGAGAAAATGCATGGCTGGACCGGAAATCGAACCCGGGACCCCTGCATCTCCAGTCAGGTGCATTACCAACTAAGCTTTCCTAGCCGATATCCACAGCCCAAACCATTACATTCCTCCCTCCTTAAATGGTCGTCGCCCTCAAAGACACATCCTAACTTCTAATTGCCCCTGGCAGGACTTTCACCTGCAATTTCAGCGGTGGTTAACGGCACCGAATCTGTAACAGGAAAGGAGAAAATGCATGGCTGGACCGGAAATCAAACCCTAGACTCCTGCATCACTAGTCAGGTGCTCTACCAACTGAGCTATCCAGGCCAATATCCACAGCCCCATACCATTACACATACTGGTATATAGTGGCTTGGTTTCTATAGTATTCTATATATTATATCAGCAGCCAAGCTACTTTGTAAATGTACCAACAGTTTATATTTGAAGAAAAACAAATGAAAACATTTGCTCAACTTTATATAATTCTTTATTGACATTACATGCAAATGTACTGTCAAGAAAATCATCAATTAGTATTTTGAACCAGGCCAGAGTTTATTCTCCTGAAAATCAAGAGTCTTGTACACATTTGTTTCAATCTGCAAAGTTTAATATTATGTTGATCAACACTTCCATCATCTTTGCCAAAGGGTAGAACCAAGCTCTAACATCAATGAATGAGGTTCCTGTAAAATAAGATTAAAAAAAATCATAGTTTGATTTCAACAGAAATATTGAAATACAGCATAAATCATTTCATGGAACAAATAATCATTAATTTTATACAGACCAAATTACTGGACTATCTTCCTTCTATAATCATATAATTAAAACATACATCTTCAAAACCTGAAAAAATGTTTTAATTTAAGTTAAGCCTTTTAGCAAGAAGCCCATGGGTTTTATAGGTCACCCGAGCATCATGATGCAACAACTTTCTAATCACTGAATTTAATTCACGTTTGTAACCAGCTCTAGACCATGACATTCACAATTTTAAAAGACACTGGCACCATTGCTCATCATAACTATACACTAAGCTTTGGTTACCTAATATCCATATAGGTAGAGTAGGGGGTCAAAAAGAATGCATTTTAGGCACTTGTCGAAGGGCCAGTGCATCATTGGTCAAAATTCACTTGCCCTACCTGAATTTTAGCCTGCTGCCAACATCATGACCATAAACTAATACAGTTTATCTTGCAACTACCCCTTGCATTGACCTCATAAAGGTATAAACCTAATAAACTAAAGCTTTAATTGGTCAATGTCCTAATAAAGCCTTGTGCATGTATTCCTACGTTCCAAAAGCATGTGGTGTCAAGTGTGTATTGCAATGTTTATGCTATGGCATCTTCGATTCAACTGCAGAGATGTCTCTAAATCAGGTTGAAATAATAGTTCATTTTGGAGGTCAGATGTTTGAAATATTGTTTTTATGCAGAATAAACAAAATACACGATCATTGACATTCATTGATTTGAAATGTATTAAAGCAATATTTGGGCTCCAGTTGAAAAGTGATGGACAACACAATGCCGACAATTCTCTATGCTCTAAGTGTACTTACTACGAATGAAAGAATATACAGACCAATTTATGAATGTGATCATAATTTACCAAAATTCATACATTTTGGAGAATTGCTGGTGTAAATCTATTTCATTTCAATATTTTATCCCTACTTTAGGTTCCTCTGAATATCGGTGTGTTATACACTGTACACAAAAGTTTTATTTAATCTATAAATATGCTAACATAAACAATGAGTATTTTTTCTTCAAAAAATGTTTTGAATAGTCAACTATCCTTTAAATAATGCAATTGAATTTTGAAATCCTTTATTTCTAAATATATATACACCATTTGGGGCAATCTCTAAATCTTAAGAAAAGCAGAAAATGATATCATGAAGTCACCAAAATATAAGAATAAAACACTAGAAAATCATTTAACTTTGATAATTTTTTTTTGTGTCTAAAAGAAATTCTGACAAGCTGAGGTTGGGGGTACACCATCCATTCGTCAGGTGCCTTTGATAACCAGTAGTATCCCCACCCTAAAGAACCTCTGACCCTGGGTACTCGCACTTCACAATTTTGGAAAAGGAACCCTTGTTCAGCCTAAAATATTTGATTAATACCAAGGAGCAGATTCCAAAGCATTTTAAATTCAGTTTCAAGATAAATTTTGAGCCCCCCGCCCCATTTTACCCGACTTAAAAACCTTGAAATTCACAATTTTAGAAGAAGTACCATTCTTCACCAGAGCTTATAGGTAGTTCATCTGCCTAATACCAAAGAGCAGAGGAGAAAATTTTCAAAGAATTAATGCATTTTCACAACATAATTTATGTAGATACACCCTAACCCTAGAACCCTTAATCCTAAGGGTCATAAAATTCACAATTTTGAAAGAGGCACCCTTTCTCATCATAATTATGTAACTATTTAGTCAGTACCCAGGAGCTTAGAAGATTTGGAAAGAGTTTAATATGCATTTTTACTACACAAGAGCCTCTGACCAAGGGGTCATGAAATTCACAATTCTGGAAAAGGCACGCTTGCTCATCATAACTATGTATGTAGAACTTTTAATACATGCAGTATGATAACTACCTGAAGTATAGAAGTAATTATTTTCAATAAGGTTATTCATTTCACTATTTAATCAATAGAGCCCTGTCCTAACACTTAGAACCCCTGACCCAGGGGGCCATAAAGTTCACAATTCTAGAAGAGGCACACTTCCTCATCATAACTATTTAGTTATCTTGTTAAATATCCAGGATCAGAGAAGAAAATGTTCAAAGAATTTATCATGCACTATATGAATTAATCAATAGAGCCCCGCCCTAAAATCAGAACCCCTGATCCAGGGGCCATGAAATTCACAATTCTGGAAGAGGCACTTTTGCTCATCATAACTTTGCACTTGGATAGTTTAATAACCAGGAGCAGAGAAGATTTTCAAAACAATAATGCATTTTCACTTAATCTATATATATAGCCCCACAGTAACGCTGGAACCCCTAATCCTGGGGCCATGAATTTCAAATTTTAGTAAAGAGGACACAATGCTTATTACAACCAGGATGAAAGAAACTGAAAATGTTCAAATATTATCTGGCGACACACAATGTACCATGTCTGACAAATGAAAAGGAATTGCAATAAGTCACCAGAGTTTACTAAATTAATTAGTTTTGATATTTATAGTGGATACCCATTATCCAACATGGCTGTCTTGTACAGAAACAAACTTCTAAATGTTGTGGCCCGGGAAATAAATTGTATCAGCTGATTATAGACAAACACATGCAGATATGGCAGAAAAAATTTACCCAAGTGATTTGAATGGGTCTGATTTTCTTTCACTGAATTTATTAGCTAGGCCATTTCTTTCACTGTATTAATTAAGCCATGGACCAAATGCATGAAGAAAATTACCAGACTTTTGAAATACTGTAAAACGTGAACGTGCATATGTATTTATGCCCGAATGCAATTTGGAATGCATTAGCGCAAATAAATTTTAGTGCTTGCAGTTTGTCATTAAAATCTGGGACCTGTTAAAATTATATAATTGCGATATATTTTTTATCCATTCCTGTACAAAAACACAATGACGCTCCCCTATATAAGTCATTTTTGTCACCCGCTTGAAAAGTGGGGGATATTAGTTTGGGTTTGTCCATCCGTCTGTCTGTCTGTCTGTAACGCTTTCATTTCCACGCGATATCTCGAGAACCCTTAGAGCTTTTGCAATGAAATTTAGCATAGCAACTCCCTATGGACTAAAGGAGAACACTATTGATTTTGAGGTCAAAAAGTCAAAGGTCAAGGTTATAAATTCGCGAATTCTGTCTGTTATAACACTTTCGTTTCCACACGATATCTCTAGAACCATTTGAGCTATTGCAATGAAATTTTACATAACAACTCCCTGTGGCCTAATGAAGACCACTATTGATTTTCAAAGTTCAAGGTTGTAAATTGATACATTCTGTCTGTGTGTAACACTATCATTTCCAGGCAATATTTCAAGAGGATTTTGGGCTTATGCAATGCAATTTTATACCAAAACTCCCTAGGACCTCTCTCATCCCTCTCAAAGTGTCCCGCCTAATGGCGCCTATACCAAAACTCCCAAGTTTTTATAAGAATTTATTGTATTATATGTCGCTATTTTTAGCACAGGGGCATGAGGAGAGTTATTACCGTACGTATAAAACAGGTTTTCATGGACTTAATATTCTTATTACATCTATTAGAACTGCTAAATAAATGTTAAATTAGACAACATGCATTGAGAAAAATTTTGACAATATCGAACCTGAATATATACATGTATGTGACTTCATCTTTGCATATAATTTTATCTAGATTAAAGCGGCTCCATGGTCTAGTGGTGTGTCTCTCGCTCCACATGTCAGAGGGCGAGGGATCCCATCCCGGTCGATCCATTTTATTTTATTTTTTTTTCGAAATACTTTATTTTTTTTTACTAAATGATAGTATTCAGCGTGTGAAATATACATATGTGAAGTATGAAAGTCAGCTAGGTCATCTGTCAAAATAATGTTTGCTTGCCCTTTCCTGACTCAGGGCACAACAAGAAATCTGTGAGCCAATGCTCACTAGTAATACCCCCACTCTGATGTGAATATACAATATCATGTTAATAAACGTTACCAGTATATGCACAGAAAATTGGATTTTGACATCAGATTCATATAAAAATAAATCCCACCATACTGCATGCCTCAACAAAGTATGTACTTAAACTGCAACAAAAATTTTATGAACCGGACAGATGCACCGACAAACAGGAAGTTGACATCGGATTTAAAGAAGAATAGATCCCATTATATGGTATGCCTCAGAGAAGATAGTGATAAAATTTCAAGCATCTGCAATGGCTATTTGCTTTGAAAACTATGACGATAAATTATTAAATATGTGTGAAACATGTATGAACAGAGAGACGCACAGACGAACAGGAAGTTGTCATAAGAGTTGAACAAGAATAAATCCCACCATATGGCATGCCTCATGGAAACATATGGAAATAACTTGTAATCAAAGTCATTCCATGCTATCAATTGTTTTGACTCGTATCCCCCTTTCTGCATATCGTGTAACATTATAGAATGTAGAATTGTGTGGGTGAATGATCCAGGGTTCTCACACCACTTTTCGGGACTGGGGCCGCTCCCGTTCAAATTGGGAAAATTATCGTCATTTTGGGAAAAGTTGGATAACCAAAATTCATTTTAAACTAGAAATATGTCCATAGGACATGAAATTGCCCCACCGAGGATATATTAGTAAAGCAACATGAAAATTCGTATGTGTATAAAATTTGATCAGTTTAGTTCAGGTAGGGGTTAAAGTTACTAGGGAATAAAAATGTAGGTCAGATCCAGCATCCGAAGCAAGTCTGGTAGTGTCCATCCCTAGATGCATCATCCATGCAAGTTTGGTTCAGGTAGGGCTTAAAGTTAATTGAGAATGAAAATATAGGTCAGATCCAGCATCCGAAGCAAGTCTGGTAGTGTCCATCGCTAGATGCATCATCCATGCAAGTTTGGATCAGGCAGGGCTTATAGTTATTAGGGAATGAAAATATATGTCAAATCTAGCATTCGAAGCAAGTCTGGTAGTGTCCATCTCTATATGCATCATCCATGCATGTTTGGTTTGGGTAAGGCTTATAGTTCCTTAGGAATGGACCTGTTCCAAAAACTTTAACCTTGTCACTCATCAGGAAAATGTAGGTCAGATCCAGCATCCGAAGCAAGTCTGGTAGTGTTCATCCCTAGATGCATCGTCCATGAAAGTTTGGATTGGGTTGGGCTTATAGTTCCTTGGAAATGGACCTGCTCCAAAAACTTTAACCTGGTCACTTTTCTGGAAAATGTAGGTCAGATCCAGCATTCGAAGCAAGTCTGGTAGTGTTCATCCCTAGATGCATCATCAGTGCAAGTTTGTATCAACATGTGAAGTTTGATTACACTGTCTTGAATGGTATGTTCAAATCTGAGCTAAACATTAATTTAAGAAAAGTGAGGCAAAGGTCAAAGGAAAGATCAGGGTCAAAAAATGTTGATGCAGTTGCTTAGCTCTCATCAATATCTATCAGCATAATGAAGTTTGATGAAAATATCTCGGATAGTTTCTTTGGAACTTAGCTTTGAACAGAGCTAAACACAAAGTGAGACGGAAGGAGGGAAGGACAGAAAGACGGAAAGACTGAAGGACGGAAGACGGACATGACAAACAATATATGCCCCGGCCATATTCATCGCGGGTCATAAAAATCCTCAAATTTTGCTTTTCTAGCATTTTGCCATCAATTAAACTCTGGTTTTGAATAAACAGTTAAACAGAACAAACATGGGTACGTAGGCTATTTACGAAAGTACATGAGTTTTGTCATTACTACTAGTATCTCTCAGTGTTGATATTGCGGTTATATGTCTTTCTGAGTGACAGTCGCAAGTCATAGTCCCAAATTTCCTCAATCACACGGACAACTTTGCTTACCAATACAGCGCGAGGCTGAACATGCCAAAGCGTGGGTATGTTTCTAGGTGCTGCTTACTAATGTTTAAATGAAATGTCTATTTTTGAAACCAAAATGATGTTTTTTGTCAAAACTACATGACAAGATACTCTGCACTCATAGTTAGTACACATTTTTTTTAAAACAATAACCTGGTTCCCGGAACCAGTTTGCGAATGCATTTGGCGTGAACTAATAAAATAGTACATTGTAGTACAGTTTCACTTTCATTTGCAAGTGTGTTTTGTTTGGGTTTTTTTTGCGATTAAGTTTCATGGACTTTTATTTTTTAATTAATATTTTGCTATGGAAATTGGGAAATTTACACCTTTCTTCTTGGAAAAAGGTACCTTTTTTGCATTGGGAACGGGGCCGAATATCGGCCCCTGATAGAGAATCGAGAGCCCTGGGATTATTTGTGTAACAGGTTTAATCGTGCGTTAATCACACGGAATCGTTCGTGTAACGTGATCATTCGTTAAGTTGTCAACAATAATGTTGCAGCCACTGTATAGGTGGAAAAATCTTTTCTTTAGAAAATTTCAACACATTTGTTAACAGGATAAGAAGCAGTTTTCACGAAGACTCATAAGACTAAAAGGGTCGAAGAGCATTGCTCAAAATTTCGTGTCACAATATATATTGATTTTTCCCAAATATCACAATTATATCATGGAATTTATACAAGTAATTTTACAATGATTTTAAATGAAAAGTCATTATTTTTCTTAAAAATATGCTAGAAAAACAAAATTTCACATTTTTGAAATTTTTATGTAAATTATTTAAAAACTAATCATGTTTGGATGGTAAGATTCCATTCTTTTCACAGGTCATAATTTAATTAGATAATCTAATATCTACATTATCCCAGGATGCTTCACATAAGTTTCAGCTTTTCTGGCACAGTGAAGAGGAAGAGAAGAAGATTGTTTTAGAGTATCCTATATATTTCTATGTAAAACTTTGATTCACTATTGTGCCCCCCCACTACCCCTGGGGTCATGATTTGAACATTTAGAATCTACACTTCCCCAGAATGCTTCCACATAAGTTTCAGCTTTTTTGGTCCTGTGGTTCTTGAGAAGAAGATTTTTAAAGATTTTTCTTATATGTACCCAGTATTTCTATGTAAAACTTTGATTCCTTATTGTGGTCCCCCCTGGTTCATGAATTATGCATGGATGGTTGATACAATGACCTTGTCAGCAAATACAATTCATCATTGAGTCAAATGCTGACCGACGTTTTTCATATGAATTGTTAGTCCATTATTTAAAGCGAGCGCAGTAGCGAGCTCAATAGACTAACGTGTACGAACGGAGGAAATTCGGGTCAGAATCTGCACATTGTTCCAAGAAATTTTTATGAGTCCACGTGAAAACATTCTCGTATCCCAATAATCCTTTGCGGTGCATAGCAACATGGTGGCTAAAACACAGCAACAACTTACTTGAAAAAAATTACAAACAACGATTTAATGCAATCTCCATGCCACAAAACTATCGTTTGCGTTCTAAATCGACAAGACGTTTTATTTGACGTCATACTTTCGTCACTTAAACGGCTCGGGTATTGCCGATTTTGTCGGAAACTTCCGAAAAGTTCGGAATCTCGATCCCGATGCCTGGGAAGTGATTTTTTTTAAATTCTTTTCTTCTTTTTAAATGAACTGAGGATAGGCAGTGCAAGTAAAAGCTGTGTAAGTTTTTTGATAGTAAATAACTGCGCTCGCCCCAACGGTCGCACCGTAGAACATATTACACTGAATTGACGACAGATTTTTTGTTTTTTCTTCATCATAAGGAGCACACGGCGGGTGTGACGGGTCAATAAGGGATGCTCACTCCTCCATGGCACCTGATCCGACCTCTAATGTGTCGGAGGTCCGTATTTGCTATCCTCATTTTTTGTATTGTTTTTTGGACTTTGATATTGAATACTGTTCATTATCTCCATATCCTTTTACACAAGTTTCAACTTTTTTGGCCCAGTAGTTCTTCAGAGGAAGATTTTTTAATGACCCCACCCTATTTTTGTCTTCTCTTGATTATCTCCCCTTGTGAGGGGATTTGACCCTTCGTTCTGAAAAAATAAATGTCCCTTCACCAAAGGATACTTTATACCAAGTTTGGTCAAAATCTGCCCAGTGGTTCTTGAGAAGAAGTCGAAAATGTGATAAGTATTCAGACAAAAAGACAGCTAGACAGACGATGGACAAAATGTGATCAGAAAAGCTCAATTGACATCGATCAGTACAAAGTGTCTTAAAAAGAATTAACATCTTGCAAACGAAAATGGCAAAAATAGGATAAAATAGCCAGGAGGGCTATTAACAACAATTATATAAGGAATGTTTTGTTGTGGAATCA
Source organism: Saccostrea cuccullata (assembly GCF_032062105.1). NCBI lineage: Eukaryota > Metazoa > Mollusca > Bivalvia > Ostreida > Ostreidae > Saccostrea > Saccostrea cuccullata. The sequence goes on from NW_026930286.1 coordinate 36,503, forward strand.
GTGAAAGAATAATGTTAGGAATACACAGTTCATAATATTTTGACATGACAGTTTGAAAAACATGAAGAAGCAAACTGAGAAAGAACACTTTTTTAAGTGCGCAATAAATACACATTTTTTTCAATGGGTGGCACTGTACTGTAGCTCTCTGGTCTATCAAAATATTTTTTTGCGGAGAGCTACAGTTCTGCAGAGCTACGAGCAAACATGTATTAATTCATAATTATGTAATCATTATTTTTAAATTAAGAGGGCCAGTAAAATTTTTGAAAGGCCAATAAATTAAGAAAGTTCTCTGGTCCTACTGGCTAGTAAGTTTGAAAAGTTTTCGTGAGACTGCAGAGGAATAAAAGGGGATTATAATGTCTTGAAAACAAACTCAAAAACAAAGTTTTGAGTAGGACCGTTTTCATTCAGTTGGCCGGGAGAGGGCAGCAAGCAAGACAATTATGGTGCATACAGTTATTTTATACTTATTTTGTTTTTTTAAGTTTACATCTCAATTTTCTGCATAATCAAATATGTGACTGAGGAAATTCGAAATAATGTTTTAGAGAATACAGAAAGCAAAAAGTATTAATAATGCATACATTGATACAAAAATATAAATCCTTTAAAATAGTATGGCTAGCGGTTGGTTCGTATATACGTGTGCCTTCTCCGGCTTCAGTCAGTCCTTCAGGTTTCTGTTACCATTCGCCATTTCCCTCGCTTTATATTCTCCAAATATGACGTCATGATTTATACGAACTTCTTGCAATATTTTTATTTTCATTTTTTAATTTGAATGATAAATATTATAAACATTTTAAACAAAAATAATAGTTATAGTATAGGGCCTAATATCATTTTTTCTTTTTTAATAAAAAAAATTAAGAAGTGATTTTCGTTTACAGCTAAAAATGCTGGAAGATAAATATCTGATAGTAAAAGGTCATATCGTCTATGATTTTCATAGATTATCACTGTGTTCTTTTTCTACCAGTATTTTATCAATCCGTACGGAAGGACGGAATTCCACGGTCTTGTACTAGCAGTGTCTATCCGATGATAATTTTCTTTTAGTACAAGATGATAAGTGTAAGGATCGGGTGCTAGAGCAGTGGTTCTATAACCACTGCGCCACACGAGCAATTAAAGTATTGCAGTTTCAGTAACAACTGGTATGTATATCAGCAGGATATTATCAGTCTTTGGACAAGGCTTTACTATTTTTTATTTCAGAATGTTGGCAGCACTGTAATTTAAGATAATACAAGAGGCCCATGGGCCTTATAGGTCACCTGAGCATTATTCAACAACTCTCCAGTGATTGAATTTGATTCATGTTTTAATCCAGATGCTATGACATTCACAATTTTGAAAGAGACCCCATTGATCATCATAACAATAGACTTAGCAGTTGCTTAGTTTGTTTTCTTAATACCTATAGGCAGGGTAGGGGAACAAAAAATGCATTTTGAGTAATCAGTAATATTCAGCATGATCAGTAATTCCCCAATCACACATGAACCCCTGACCCTTAGGCCTAGATCCACACATTGCACAATTTTTGAAACGGCACCATTGCTTCTCAAAAATATTTGATTAATACCAAGGAGCATATTTCGAACAATTCATCCAGTTTCAGTATATAAGTACAGCCCCCCCCCCTCCTTTATGGTACCCCTGACCCCGGGGTCCTTGAAATTCACATTCTGGAAGATTAGTACCCTTACTCGTCATAACTATATAGGTAGTTTATCTGCTAAATACCAAGGAGCAGAAAAGAAAACTTTCAAAGATTCAATGTATTTTCACTATATAATCAATAGAGCCCCAGCTTATCACTAGAACCCCTGACCCTAGGGCCATAAAATTCACAATTTTGGAAGAGGTATTCTTGCTCATCATAACTTTGTAATTAGTTTATTTCATTCCTAGGAGCAGAGAAGAAGATTTTCAAAGAATTCATGTATTTTCACTATATATAATCTATAGACCCCCCCCCCTAACACCAGAACCCCTGACCCTGGGGCCATAAAATTCACAATTTTGGTAGAGGCACTCTTGCTCATCATTCATACCTTTGCACTTATTTAATACCCAGGAGCAGAGAAGAAGATATTCAAAGAATTCATGTATTTTCACTATATAATCTATAGACCCCCCCCCCCCTTACACCAGAACCCCTGACCCTGGGGCCATAAAATTCACAATTTTGGTAGAGGCACTCTTGCTCTTCATAACTATGTACTTAGTTAGTTTATTTAATACCCAGGAGCAGAGAAGAAGATTTTCAAAGAATTCATGTATTTTCACTGTATAATCAATAGAGCCCCACCCTAACACCAGAACCCCTGACCCTGGGGCCATAAAATTCAAAAATTTTTTGAAGATTTTCAAAGAAATAATGCATTTTCACTACCTACTTATTTAGCCCTGCCCAAGCACTAGAACCCCTGACCCCAGGGCCATGAATTTCACAATTTTGGAAGAGGACTCATTGCTGATTACAATCATGCAAACAGTTTGACTTCTTGATGTCCAGGAGTAAAGAAGAAGATTTTTAAAGATTGTATTAATTTTAGTGGTTTTGGCCCCACCCCTCAGGTCCCATGGGGGCAGGGATCATGAAATACTCAATTTTTGTTCCCCTTCACCCATAGATGCTTTGTGCCAAATTTGGTTGAAATTAGTGGAGTGGTTGCAGAGAAGAAGCTGAAAATGTTCAAATGTAAACGCACGACAGACGACGCACGACGACGGACGAAAACGGATAGCAATAGGTCACCTGAGTTTACTCAGGTGACCTAAAAAAAAATTCAAGATAATAAGTTTCTACTTATATTAATATGATTCTAATATATTGATTAAAAGTACAGCTTTGTTATTTTGCATGCTTGTAAAATTCCCAAAACACTTTCCCTAAGTAAATGAGATCAGTGAGAAGGATATTTTAATATTCTATGTCAACTAGTAATGTAATGATTCCAGAATATTAAGGTATGACCATGCAGAGTTTTCAGTAAGTCATTGTTGACATCACGTGACTTTATACCTATATAGGGTAAATATACCGCGACTCTCCAGTCATCTGTGTTGTTATTCGGATGCAGCCAAGGAGTGAAGACGATTGATGGTGTTCTGAAGACTGTAGCAAATAAAGTTTGCGGTTATATTTTCCTTGCCTGTATTTACAGTTTGAGAGGGGACTTGGAAGGCCAATTGAAGTTTGCCATTTTTAAACTGAATATCTCAAATCCAGGATATCCTGAAGTACCTGGTATTTTCTCGTTCGAGATAATGAGCTTGGACTGTATATACCTGTCATTAATGGTCTCAGCTTCATTTAATTTTTTTCGGGGGGTGGGGGGGTGGGGTGGTTCAATTGTTTATAGTTATTGTGAAAATTCTGTGTAATTTCGTGCATCTTTAACAGAATATTTAGTAAGTGCTCCTTTGATCAAAAAGTATGTTATATAGTAACTGATGCTAAATACTTAATTTTCTATATCATTCTTATTGCAGATCCATCAGTTAAAGATATGATTACCAAAAGCTTGTAGAAAAATGAAGTATGTATATCATCATGTCAACCTACCATGATGTGTCCGATTGCTACCTCTTCTCAGATTAATTCTTCTTTACAAAGACCTTTAAACGCAGTATCAAAGCAATCTGCTTCTTTATCTGCTGCCTTATGTTCAGAGCAGGATACCTCCTTGCCCTCACAAAGATGAGTATTGAAGTGACACAACACTTCTCCATCCATAGCCATCACTACTAGTTAGACTAGCACATCAACATCGCAGGAGCCAGGTACATCTTTCCACACTTTGAAGGAAAACGAAGAGGATATGCTCGTTTCACTAAGGCATGATCATGAAATGCACAACGAGTTCTTAAAATGCAAAATTCACAACCAGGTATGGATGGCAATAAGCACTAAAATAAATCAAAATGTCATATAGCACCATCACAGGCTGCATTAAAATGTCATACAGCACCATCACAGGCTGCAAATAAGTACAATAGTTTAAAGACTATATATGTGTTCTCTACTCTAGTACCAAAGACAGTACAGGTTCAATTCGATGTCCTTTATTTATATTCACATAGAAATCCTTCGATGTGTCTGACATAGACATAGATTGACTACAAAATAAATTTAAACATAATGAATAATAATACTCAATACTAAATGTACACATAATATAACCTTTTATCCGTATAAATCATGACATGAAAAGCGCTCCTTACATTTAACTTTGTAAACATTGATATTATTAGAAACTCCTACTTCAATTAAACGAAACAAGTAAATATAAACAGCCGGCAGCATGTAATAAACAATCAATGGATAATTACCGTGATGTATGTCTGGTACTTTCAATAACTTTCAGTTAAAACATGTAGAACACAACTTTACACTGAATATGGCGCTCGTGCATTTTTGGTAAACATCATAGTAAAGTATCATTCGGATAAATTTGGAATATACAGAAATTGAAAGTTACGGACTAAATTGGAATTCGAAATAAAATATATACAGGTTGTCCATTACACCGGCCCCTAAATGTGTTTATAGCGTTTCTCTATAATAACTACTGTTACTCTAGTGATGGCGGAATAGAGGAAACACTATGGTAAAATAATCCGCTATTTATTAGTGCCCGCAATATACTATATAATATAACAATAATGACGGAGCTGACAGAGACACGTCTGTACTCTGCAGCGTATAACAGAAAAGAGAGCGAGGATAGGCATACGTCACGACAGGTGCTGTGACGTATACCAAGTGATCGGAGGTAGCAGGGCAATTTGTGCCCAGTACCTCCAGGACCACCACATTCCTCCCCATTTTGAAAAAGGGCGTCCCAGCCCGTTACAATGGGACAAACTATAATATACATCGAAATACATACAATTAAATCCTAGCGGGGCCTAACATATTTAAAATCAATAAAACATAAACACGACAACATACAAGCATATAATAATACAATATCAATATTTCATGTAATTAAGCATTAATGTCCATAATAAAAATTATAAAATAAATAGAAATTAACAGTTAATATCACAGTTCACAGAATCTCACGTCCGTTTCCGGTCCTGGGCGCCTCTCGTCCGAGTCTTCTCGGGTCCACCTCTGTCATCCGGGGTCGTCCTCTTCAGGTGGTTCCTCGGCGACATCTCCGGTCGGCATCTCCAGATCCGGACATCCGGGCTCAGGACAGACATGATGTCTAGCGTGACATCACGTCCACGACTCCGTCGCGAACGCTCAATCATGGAACTGCTCAACAAGGGATCCTCCTTGGTACATCAATGGTATATAAAAAATCAGGAACATCAAGGATCGATCATAAAAACC